>NC_085874.1:5859614-5922114 GCF_034702125.1 Engraulis encrasicolus
CCAAAATGTGGTCTCCCTTTAAACTATGCTCATGTTGTCTCAGACTGACGGCATCATCCTCTGTCTCTAGTTTTGGGGGGGATTTTTTTCATTCTTATGACAACAGCCTCACCATTTTGACACCACATTGTCTGTCAGCATCGCTGACATAATCATACGGGCTGCACACTGACACATTTCAACTAGTGTTCTAACTTTCTCATGGCAGACTCCTAAACTGCAGTCGATGTTATGATACATGCATAAATGGAGATAATACACAAAAATGCAGAAAAGTCCAGAAGATTTTTCTGAAATAATGGCTTGTATGTAATTCGAATGCCGCATGAACGTGGGAAAAATCATTTTGGGCGCTAGTAACGGGGGTGCCTGGCATATTTTGGCTAACAATGCTATCTCATGACCAGCTCCCACAGCTGTCCACTCCACTACTGTAGACATCCTCTTAAAAAGCCTGTTGCTATATTGGGTTAATTCAATAATACAGTCTCTCAACATGCCATTTCACTTGCAACTTAAATAGGATACTCAGGTCAAGCTACAACAGTGTTTTAAAAAAACACAGCAAGAGAATAAATGCTTCTCAAATCTGTCTCAAAGGTTGTTTATGTAGTGTGCTCTGTTAGGTCAGAAGCTGTCCCTGAGTAGGCTGGGCACATGCTAAGAACATGCTTTTTGGGGCATTTCCTTGTTGAGTGATATTTTTGGCCTTTGAAAAGCAAATAGACAAGTAGGAAAAGAGGTTCTCAGCATATACATACCACATACTGATGGGAGGCTCGAGAGGGTCTATGTGAAGTTTTATTTGTTTTGAAAAAAGGCATTGACACTGAAGCCACATTTACAACGGACTCATTTTCAATTTTTGCTCTCTGACTCCATTATGTAATATAGCCTACATTGATGTGCGTATGACAATGCTGGTGATGTCACTATTTGAGGGCAATTCAACAGAAAGGGCCGCACCTTGCATCAAAGTGTTTTTTCATTATTTTATGTGCACAGACACGTTTCGGGGTGTGCCTTCCTTAGCGTGCCTGTGCCTTGCACACTGAGGAAGGCGCATGCCAAAACGCTTCTGTGCACATAAAATAATGAAAAAACACTTTAATGCAAGGTGCGGCCCTTTCTGTTGAATTTTAAGTGATTCATTTGGGCCAGAACCCTTACAATTAATCAAGAAACCCTGAATAAAGCCTGCTACCTGCTATGGTTGACTATTTGAGGGCAACCAATGGCACAGTGTAAACTTGTTTACACTTAGTTTTACACTGGAACAAGCTTGTGATTCACGCCTCATATTGATACCGTAACATGCTTAATGTGTCAATGCAGCGTAGGTGTAGGTCCAGTGCTTGGAGTCACATTCACAGAGGATCCTGCAGTGCGTCTGTCCCTCGTCTCCACTTTCGAGTGACCTTTGACCTCATCACGGAGCGAGGCCCATGTGACCACACGACACTTTAATCCAGTCCAACTTAAAGTTATATCAGGAACATGGTATTTGTCCTTGGAACAATGTGAGAATTTCAGCCATCAACTACTATGGTGTATAGGAGACTTCAAAGAGACTGGGGTGCTGAATATGCTGAACATAAATCATTGTTGCTGAATGAAAATGTCATTTGGTGTATAGGAGATACTATCCACATTCTTCCTATTGGTACGAGATTTGAACCTGCAACCTTCCCATGACCAATTCTCTATCCATTAGGCATCCGCTGCCCACACCCCCTGGCCCTGACCTCTGAGACAGTCCAGGAGAAGTGGATCCTGCAACCTGATTGGCTCTCCCCATGCCCACTCAGTGCACACATGGCAACACAGGGTCATCTGTCACATGTAGTGAGTGTTAAGTCAGTCAGGGACAGAGGGCAATCGGTGTTTGAGGCGACACTGCGTGTTTGTGGGCGTCCGCCAGTGGTGGGGGGCGGATGCCAGCCGGTGGCCTGGCGTTCTGGAAGACCCTCTCCATGCTGGTGGGCGTGGGCTGCCGGAGCAGCTTGGCCCAGAGGAAGCGCAGGACGGAGGGGCTGAGGATGATGAAGACCCAGGGGTCCACGATGGAGTTGAAGGAGAGCAGGCGCAGCATGCGCAGGTCCTGTCGATCACACTTCTCAACGCGGGTGAAGTTTGTGTACACCTGGACCTGTTATAGACAGACACAGTGGACAAAATAAATGCCAGTCATGTAGAGAGTATCATAGAAGTGAGTACACCCCCTCACATGTCTGCAGGTTTGAAAGTTTGTCTTTTCATGGGACAACATTAAAGAAATTTAAATTTACAATGTAAATTTGCAATGAAAATGTAAAAGTACCATGTAAAATAGAGAGGGTTGTGATCTGCTTCAGGAGTCACATGCATGTGTCTTTTGGTGAACTTCAGGTTCCTTGTTGATGGCATTTAGGCAGCCTCAAACCATGTCAGTACCACTACCATGGTTGATTGTAAGCATGCGTGGAACACTTTTCTTTGTAATATTTCCTCCCTTTGTACTATGCTTTGTACTATGTGCGAATGTGCCCCATGCTTAGAGTTAAGCATGGGACTGACATGTTTTGGGGCTGCATCAACATTGGAAAGCTGAAGTTCACCTAAAGGAATATGCATGTCAACATGTACTGTGACTACTCAAACTCATCCCTCACAAGCCATAAGCACTCTTTACATGGGGGCTACTAACTTTTGTTGACAGAGGATGCAATATTAATGCTGCATTTTGAACTATTTTGAGTGAATAATAAATTGAAAAGGTTAGCTTGCTGTATACTACCTTTCCTTGTGTCGAATAGGAATTTATTTAATATTGTCCATGAAAAGATACATCTGCAGAAATGTGAGAGGTGTAGCCTACTCACTTCTGTGACCTACATTGTATTCTTAGAAGGCTAAAGGCATAATTTTATTTGACAGTTAAATTTAACTTAAGCTATGTTGACTTAACACTGCAAATATAGGCTGTGCAGGATAAGATGAATTCTGATAAACAGGTGTCAGTAGATGTAAATATTGACTTAAAAACTTACCACAAGTGGAAGAGAAAACACCACAAAACAGACGGTCATTACAATGAGCAGAGTAAGATGTTCTACCTCCTTGGTAATTGACTTGTATCTCTTTTGACCACGGGGTCCTCGAAACGAACCGTGGTTGTTTTTTCTCCTCCGATACATGCTAAGTAAATGGTGGCTCACAGAGCCGTTGCACAGCACCGTGCACACAATCATCACCAGCATCACTGACGCGTAAACTCCCGCGTAAATTTGGCCACGGCGATCAGACGGATGCATGTCAAAGAAACACCACGTACCGGGACAGTACATCACATATTTCCCGACACCAGCGAAAGGTAGGGTACAGAACGCGAAACAAAATAAGTAGATGACAGGCCCTGCAAAGTATCCGCAACGCTTTCTCGTGTACTTCTCGTAAATGTACGCGTGCCCAATGGAGAGCCAGCGCTCCACGGCCATGGCAAGCAGAATGGACATTGTGGCCAGGCTAAAAAATGTCATACTGAAGCCAAAGTGATTGCATAGAGCTCTGCCACCGATCTCTTCCAACGTCTGTCTCTTGATATACGCAGCTAGAACCAGTGGACTCACCGCAAGAGTCCCAAGTAAATCCGTGATCACCAAAGTGGTAACCAACACGTGGAAAAGAGAGCGGTTTTTCCTCCGGCGTCGTATCTCCAACAAGAATAAAGCAAAGATGTTGCCCAACACTCCAGCTGCGAACATGGATGCTGACACCGCTGGAGTGCCTGGATAGGCTTCATCGAGGTATTCACAAGTTTCTTCTGACTTTGACATATTTAGTTGCGTCATTGTTTTAGGAGATGAGCATTACCTCTATCTTGCGTATTGTAGCGTATCGTTCCTCGGAGGTTCAACCTGGAAAGTCCAATGCGTGTTTTTAGTTCGAAGATGTTCGTGCGCTCCCCTTCAGCGCTCCAGAGAAATGCAGATGCGCTCTCCCAAACAGTGTACAGCTTCATACACTGTTACGCAGTGGGGCGTGACATGGATACCACATGGATGGACGGGGCTCCATGACAATATATGAGGCTATAAGCAAGTTATTGTGCAAAATATAGATATTAGGCTAGTTTCAGTAAATTTCCGCTTCAAGAGAAACCCCTGCCTCGCACTAACTGGAACAGTTGGAACAAACCATTATTCATAGAAGGCCTATGTGGTCACATACTAGGTCTATCATAAAACTGAAGTTCCAAGACGCCAGCACTTTTCCACAAAATTATGGCCGGTTAGCTCAGTTGGTTAGAGCGTTGTGCTAATAACGCCAAGGTCGCGGGTTCGATCCCCGTACTGGCCAATGATCTTCTTGGCAACGAAATGTGGCCTGTATGGCCGGGCTGCGCTAAAAGTGATTAGAAAGAATCAACTAGGCCTACATTGCTACATCGCAGGGTTCTTTACAGTACGCCGACTCTCGTCCTAGGCACGTGCTTGTGGAGTAGGCCATGTGGCATTTCGCAACCCCCCCGTGGAGAAAACAATGGGCATTTATCGAAACCTCGTGCGCGCATTTCCAAGTGTATCAGCCTAATTAGATTGGATACTCGTTGGTGAACTATATCCAATCACTGGGCGTGACCGATTAGGCTGAATACACTTGAAAGTGTGCGCACTATTGAGAAATGCCCAATGTTTCCCCGCTTTCAGCCCAGTTACCCTAGAACTACCTTTTGGGGGACTCCTTCATCCACCAAACCGATTGCAAGTGGGAAAATTACACGTCCGTCGTCAGTGACGTCATCACGAGACCACAATGAGCCAAGTGAGCAAGGGAGGAAGGGAGATCGGATATTAGAGAGGACCCAAAATCTAGCCTACTTGCCCTCAGAGCGCGCGTCTCCTACTGTTCGGTGAGGGCACCACACCCTCTAACTATTGGCTATAACATGTCTGTGTCTGGCCGCTTTGGGAATAGGCGTCCTGTAGGCTATAGACATATGCCCAGAGACCTAGTTCTAGTTCAAAATATCCAACCCTCGTGTTAAAAAAGTCTTGTACTGACTAAACACTAGGCTATAAGAATATCTGAACATGGCCGATTAGCTCAGTTGGTTAGAGCGTGGTGCTAATAACGCCAAGGTCGCGGGTTCGATCCCCGTATTGGCCAATGTGTTTATTGGCAACACAATCTGCATATCGTGTGAAATTGAATCAAAGAGAGTAGGCCTAAATAAAATATGATAATGACCGTTGGACTAATAGTACAGTGAACAGTGGAAAACTTACAACACGAAATCTACTTTCAGAGCGCGCGGGTTAGTCTTAGTGCTGCCATCATATTACCCATTAGCCTACACCAAGTCTGAGCTTAACATTTGGGCCTGTGTCTGCACACATCAGGAAATAGGCCTCTGACCTGTATGGGAATAAACACATAAAAATGTCATACCCTCGTTACAGAAGTTGAGTTGTGACACCAGTAAACTTCTTCAAGTTTGTGGTTGGTCAGCTCAAGAAAACATCACATTAGACAAGTCTCATTGCAATTTTAAAAAGAAGACTTCATGGAGAATGAAGAAAAAAATAAAATAAAAATCTGTGGACAATCCCACAAGGGGTTCTGGAGCTCTGAAAATGTCACCCAAAATGATTTGTCAGACTTGTGAGGTCTTCTGGTCAAACACTGATGTGGTTTCCTTTCTATTTATAGCTTTTTATGAGAGTATTCCTACTTGTCTCTACAAGTGAACTTTGACAAAAAAAGAGTGTGAACAAAATGGGCACCCCCCCCTCCCCCAGTAAAATTGGCTGTAACACGGAGAGTATACATCTTACATTCAAATAAATGTACAGTGTTTCTCTTAAGTACCATGAGTACACTTGGTAATATTTTCAGAATTTTTTGAGACCTATGTGCGCAGGCTCCTGTTGATTTGGCGTGGAATGACCCAGTAGTGACATTAAAAAGGTTGTAGCGAAAGCGACGAGAACATAGGAGGAGAGCTGCCTGTCAGAATAGTGTGAGCGTAGCTGACAGAAGGATGTTTTCAATCCTGGCGCGCGCAACAGCATGGAGTTGCCGCTCGCTGCACTGGAAAGCCCACGGTGGGAGGCTACGTCGTGACGCTAGTGTCCATGGGTAATGTAGGAAATCTCGCCGTCTAACGTTTGTCATAGCAGCGGTTTACCGTTCATAATTTACTGTACTCGGGCGTTACTAGTCAAATTGGCGGGTAGGTATTTTTTTCTACTAGCCAAAATGAATTTTCACCCGTGTTTGGCGGGTTGGCGTGTGTTAATTTAGAGCCCTGCTCAAGAGTGAAAAACAACCAATGAGGCAAAAGGGTCTATACTCTCAGTCAGTAGCTAAATTTGCATGCTCCCTACCCAAGATCCCCCTGGTTACCCTCCCCTGGTTTCTCCATAATGTCCTAAAGCAGTCTCTCCCAAATAACACAATTGAAAACTATGCTTATTTTTCATTATTAATAATCTCTGTATAGGTGTGTGTGTGTGTGTGTGTGTGGGGGGGGTGTTTGCATGCACGGGTCTGTCTGCCTGTTGGGGGATATGCCTAGCCTGGCGAGCCAAACCCCTACAGCAAAGCTGTTGCGGCCTTTAGGGGCGTCTGGATTTCTAGGATATGCGAGAGGGGTCTGGCTGCAGGCTTGCGACCATTTCAATGGTGACGTCACCATTGAAATGGCCGCAAGCCGCAGCCAGTCATTATAGGGATATGCTTGCACTGTCTAGTTACCTTTTAGTCGCAGGCTATGCTTTTCACCAGGAGAGGTCACTGTTTCTAATTTGCCCTGGATGATCTAACCACCCTCCCAGAGATAAGCTCCCTGCTCATTTGTCGTCTGACACCTTCAAACACTGAACATTTCTATGTCTTCAAAGATGGACGGTGTCCTGTGTCACTGTGAAAATGGCAATTTGAATAATATGTGTTTTGTTGGGTGGAGTCAGAGGTGCCCTGCAATACTCATGAACGGCGTGACATTTCCCATGTGCGTTACGCCCATTTGTGGGGGACAACAGGCAATGCAAGTCAATTGGTGGTGTTGAGGTTTAATAAACGAAAGATAAGGACCTATAGACAAGCGTTGTTCAAGCGCAACATGCCGAAAACATGTTGTGTTGCCGGCTGTTGAAATAATATTGCCAAACAGCCGTGACTGAAGCATGTACTGTGTTCATTTAGGGTAGCCGATGTAGCATGTAAGTAGATGAGGCACTCGGTTTGTTTTCACCCATAAAGGGGCGTAACGCACATTTAGGAGCAAAGTACCCAGATGGTAGCCTAGCGCAGCCAGACCCGTACAGCAAAAAGCTTTCTAGATTTCTAGGCTACCCAGATGGCCGTTCATGAGTAATGCCGTTATCCTTGGTGCACGCCAGTGTAGCATATGACGTGCCCAAGTGTCCTGTCAAATCTACTCTTCAAAGATGTTAGGATAGATCCTCATAATTGTGTTGCCTTTTTGTGTTCCCCACAGAATCATATCAGGATGTAAATAAGAAACAGGTAACTGACTTGGCAAGGTGTGGAGAAGGACAATGGAATGCATGGTGCTGTTTACACATATCCTGATATTTTAAAATGTGGATAATTCTTTCCTGATAGGTGTAAATGGGACATGGGGATAAAATAATAAATAAATATAATTATAATAAAAAAAATAATAAAAAAAAATATATATAAACGTTTTAGCTCCCTGAATGGGATCTTTTTTAAAAGTTAGGCTAAATTTATTGAGATATAGCAACATTTCAACCAAAGATGCCTGAAGAAGATCTGTTCTCTACTATCCTTTTTTCATGGTGTCAAACACCTTCAATTCAATCAATTTTGAAGTAGACACAAGTTGCTTTCCTTCAAAACAGAGTTTGACTTAATTCCAAAACAGCGAACTGCTACCACCATTCAGTCACTCACTAGTCACTACTGAGAGGCAATCTGCTGCAGATGGGAGTTGATACGGGACTGGTGACATGGATACCTGGCTACCTTACTGGAAGGCCCCAGTTCTTCAGGCTGAGGGACCTCACATTTCACAGCATTACGGGAGCGCCACAAGGAACAGTGCTCTCCCTGGTGCTGTTCACCCCGTACACCACCGGGATGCGGGTAGACCGACGAAAACAGCTCAAACTCCCAGAGGAGGTACAGTGGTGCTCATACGTTTACATACCCCAGCAGAATATACGCTTTCTTGGCAATTTCTCACAAAATATTGTAGCGCCGAGCCCCTTGAGTGGACTGTGTGTGTGTTTCCCCATAGGATTCTCCCTCTGTCTATCTGTATGTGTGAATGGTGAATGTGTGTGTATCTGTGTGCGTGAATGTTGTTCCCCACTCCCTCATGTGTCTTCTAGAATTTTGTGTGTGCCAATCAGTTTTGGGGACAGTGTTTCCATTGCATCATTGTAAGACATTGCAGAGAAGCGCGTGTAAAGCGCACAGAGAATGGTCTACGTTATTGGCAGGGCTTGACATTAACTTTTTTGCTGTCCGGCCACTGTGGCTAGTGGTTTTCCCGAGTCATTAGCCATCCAGCTATTCTACTAGCCACATTTGTTGTTTTTTTTTTTTTTGATGCTGTACATCTAACCTCAGAAGATAGGTGCTTAAAAGCAAGAAGATGAGTGCATGGGTTTCTACATGGAAGAAATAGAAACTGAGTAACTGAGTTTTTTCTTGAACTTAAATACAAACAATTGATTTGCAGAATATACGCTATTCTGATATGCCATACCATATAATAAGCTACCTGCCAAATTGGCTAGTGACACTGAAATTGTTACCAGCCACAGACAAGTTTTACCAGCATTTGGCCGGTTGGCAGGTGCCAGTGTCAAGCCCTGGTTATTGGGCATCCTTGGCCGCTTCAAATCACAAACTCACAATGTCCATCATAGCGCTCCCCGTGACCCAAGGCAGGGTGGAGCGTGCATTTTCATCATTGAGGTTTATTGTCCGCTTCTCCGCTTAGGTCGTCCCTGAATGACAAAATTCTTGATGATATTCATTTCATCCGCTTGAATAAACTGTTTGGCTCATTTGCACTTCTGTCGTCAGTTAGGCCTATGGGGAGTAATCAGCTGACAGGAACGAAATTAACCGTTCCGGGAACAATATTTTTTTTGTTCTAACCGGTTCGGGAACGTCAATTTATTGGTGGAACTCATAACCAGAAATGTTATAATTCTGTTTCTGTTCGGAACGGAACGTTTGGAAAAAAATAACAGTTCAAAGTCCTGAGGACAACATGAAAAAATGTTTTAAACTGTACAGCAAAGAGGCACTTGAGGAAAGATGGACTGTTGGGGGTTGCCAGGAGAAAGCCATTACTACAAAAATCCAAACATGTTATTTTGCATATGATACACCAAATAGGATAGAGAGAAGCATCAGAATGCCTGTGACAAAGTCATTTGGAAAAATGAGATTAATATGGAACTTTTTTCAGCCACTATTATTAGTACCATCTGGAGAACAGTCAACGGAGGCAATGATGAAAGTTACACCATCCCTTCTGTGAAACATGGTCATGGACCACTGATGTCATGGGGACATTTGAGTTACAAATGCACTATACTTTTGGTCCATACTCGCAGAATGATGAATACATTGCCCTGTGAAAAATACTGGAGGAAACTTGACACACATCAGCCTTGAAACTGCACATGGTCCATTGTTTGGACATGCCAACATGACAATATTTCAACACAGAAAGCCAAATCAACCCGTCATTAGCTTCAGAAAGAATAAAATGAAGTTTTTGAGCGACCATCTCACTCTCCTGATCTCAACATCATTGAGCCATTCAGGGGAAACCTCAAATGTGAGGTTCCAGCAAGACACCCAAAATATTATAGGAAAAAACCATTCTGCCAGGAAGAATGTGCTGTTTTGTCATCTGAGAAGTTTAAAGGGACAGTTTGGTCAATTTCAACATGCAGTTGTAATGCTCACACTACCCTGGACTTGTCAGTGCCTGAGATTTTTTTTTTTTCTTCTTCAGCCGTTTCCGAGATCCTGGTCATTGTAATGGGGGCAGCTCTTTGTTTACATTTCAAAAAAACATTTTTATTTATTCCCAAAAAAATCCAAAAGGTTATAAAACATCAGCAGACAACTAGCAAACAGCAGTACCTTTTGGGAAAATATTTGGAGTTGGTCTATGTTTCATTTTTAAAAAATGTAAACAAACGCTGCCCCCATTAGAATTGCTCATATCTCGGAAAGGGCTGAGCCGAAAAATGTGTCATCACCAGGTACTGACAAGTCAAGGGTAGCGTGAGCAATACAACTGCATGTTGAAATTGACCAAACTGTCCCTTTAAGAGCCTTATCCACAACTACCACAAACAATTTAGAGTGGTCCCTGATGTTAAACAGGGCCATATTCAGCATCAGAAACTAGGGTATGTAAACTTTTGAACAGGGTCATTTGGGTAGTTTGGGTTTTGATCATGCTTTTGAAAGAGTAAACACAGAAGATTGTTAATAAAGATCTTAAGCCAGTCACTAGCAATGAGTGAAAAAAAGGTTTTGTGTAATCCTTCATATTTTGTGAGAAATTGTCAAGAAAGCGTATATTCTGCTGGGGTATGTAAACATATGAGCACCACTGTAGCTGGCACCATATTTAGGTCAGATGTTGACCCCTGGTCAAAAGGCACCAAGCAGGTCAGAGGCTACTTGTGAAACTAACTTTGCCTTGGGAAGAAAGGATGAGGCACATGAGTTCAAGCGCCAGAAATACCAAGCCCTCATCATCCAGTGGCAGCTAAATGGATGGAAAGCCTGGAACCAGCTGGTGGAAGATGGCTGTGTGGGCTTCACAGGGAAATCACTCTGGCAGCATAACCAAAAAGTCAGAGGTGGCATCCCGGTGGATTTGGTGGATTTGGTGGATTTGGATTTTGACCGTGACAAGTGATGGCAAAATGGAACGACAGCGTAGTGTAGGGTATGGTCAGGAAGGGTAGAGTGGAGTATAGGCCATCAACCCCTTTGCGCAGAACCTATGTTATAGCCTTACTTTCACCAAAATCCTAATGACCAAGTCTTAATTTGTTATTCATAACTCCTGGTAATGTCATAACAATGTTGCTCCCGACCCGACCCTGAGCATGGTACCGTCCCGCCGCACTGCTCCATGAGGCGCCATTGGAGGCTGCCCCCTTGCATGGGTGAGGCATAAATGCAATTCCGTTGTGTGCAGTGTTCACTTGTGTGCTGTGGAGTGCTGTGTCATAATGACAATGGGAGTTGGAGTTTCCCAATTGGGCTTTCACTTCACTTAATCTGCGTAAGGAGGCTACATGGCTGCTGAGTACTGAGCACAGGCATTTAAGAGTTAACCTGCAGAGAAACTGAATGTCAAATTTAGCTTTTGTTATAACAGGCATTTGTTTGTTTACTATAATATATACATTTGTTGGGAGCCCTATCTCACGCCTTTCGTAAAGTCTTCACGAAAAAAATAGAGTAATTTTCGTGGTGCATTCACGTTATTGCCCGCCTTTCGTAAAGTCTTCACAAAAATAATAGATTAATTTTCACGCTGCCTATTCACTTGAATTGCCCCACTGCTGCTATGATTATCCAAACGTCTGCAGGGGCGGGGAGGGGGTGCTGACAGAACACTGCTGATACACTCGGGACTCACTAATTCGACGCCCTTTCGGTACTTACGCCTTATGTCCCCTAAACCTAAACCTAAACCTAACCCTAACCTTAACCCTAAACCTAACCCTAACCCTAACCTTAACCCTAACCTTAACCCTAACCTTAACCCTAAACCTAACCCTAAATTGCTTGTTTGAAATGTTTGATTACCATGTGACGGTAGGCTACCGAAAGTCGGGCAATTCAAGTGAATAGGCAGCGTGAAAATTAATCTATTATTTTCGTGAACCCATCCACCATCCCCCCTTATGGGGGACCTATATTGTCTTCCTTTTTTTTTTTAATTTCTCTTCATTTTTTCCTTTTAAAAGCAAAATGTAATATACAATAAAGGATAATAAAAGGATAAAGACAGGGAAAAAAAATACAAACCAAACATGAGTGTCCCCCAACACGTCAAACTATATATTAATTAAACAACACTACTACCCCCCCTCCCCCCCAAACCCCCCGCCCCCATCCCAGGAAGGAATTATAATTTACTTTTGCGCTGATATGCTTAGAAATTATACCTTATTCATTTTTGAACTAAACAGAAAGGGAAAAAAAGAAGAAAGGAAGAAAAATAAAATAAAATGAAGGTACCTAAAGCCATCCTTCTCCATGTTTTATCTTAGACCACCTATCTGCATACATTGTTTTACCTGTTTCACAAGCCATTATACACTCTATTTTACAATAATATCTGACATAATTTTTAAAGACTCTTATTTTCAACTTTTTTAAATCCATCGTTTTATGTATAAATACTTTACCCAACAAAATGATTATATTTTGTATTGCTTGGCTTTCATTTGCCACATCGCCCAGGAGCACTGTAGGGAGATCCAAGCATAGACTGATGTTGTATTTTAACAGCCAACGTTCTATTTCAAACCAAAGTGTAACAGTTAAAGGACAATACCACAATAAGTGTTGTGCAGTTTCCTCTTATTCTAAACAGAAGCGACACAATGTATTTGTTTCTATACCCCAAATGTGAAGCATTTTCTTGGTGTTTAAGTATTTAAAAATTAATTTGTATTGAAAAAAACATTTTTATATCTAATGATGATTCATACAAACTATTGAAGATTTCCTTCCATAAGAGAGGAGAATCCATCATTTTTTCCCAGCTATCAAAAATATTACATGGGATCTCAACCAATTTATCTGTATGTAAATAAAACTTATATATTTCCTTGTTTATTTTTGTTTGATTTAGCCATTTGTTCTGCTTTATATTTGGTCTACACACTAAATTACTCTCACTGCTCGTTTTAATTTTTTGCTTCCACCTTGATGATAGAGAAGAAGTCAACTGATTGTATTGTTGAGTTGTACATACCTCCCCATACCTGTCTCTTAACTGTTTATATGAGAGGATTTGATGTTTCTCGTTTACAATGTCATTCACAAAAGTAATTCCTTTAATGAACATTTGTTTAAAGAAAATAACTTTGCCTCCACTCAAAATGTTAGAGTTAAGCCACAAGATTTGTTGCAATATATCTTCAGCCTTTTCTGGCGGATAATACTGAAAGTGAAGCCAACTTTGCAGTGCCTCCATCAAGAAGCTAGAAGCTTTCTGTATAATGCTTTCCATCTTATTAAAGTGTGTTGGACTAATCTGTAAAAATGGGTACATTTTTTTCTCAAACAACGGATGGATGTTTCTGAGCAATTTGCTTGAAAACCAGTCTGGATTAAAATAAAAATTTTGTATGAGAGATGCTTTTAATGATTTATTCATTGCTCTCAGGTTTAACAGTTGCGTACCACCTACCTCATAATCGTTATGCTCGTCTAACTTTATCTTTTTTGCCATTCCAGATAAACTTAAATATTTGTTGTTCATATTCTTTAAAAAAGATTTCAGGAGGTGAAGGGAGTGCTAACATTAAATACGTAAATTGAGACACAACTAAGGAATTTATAAGTGTTACTTTACCATAAATAGTCAGATGATTACCTTGCCATGGCTGTAAAATGGAATTTAATTTACCCAACTTGCATTTATAATTAATTAAGGATATTTCTTCAATATTGTGGGGTATATGGATACCAAGAATGTTGACGGCTCCATCTACCCATTCCACCGGAAGATCACATGGAAGACAGAAATCACTACTCTTCAAATAACCAAGTCGCAATATCCTACATTTCTCATAATTGGGTTTAAGCCCTGATATTTTTGAAAAGTTATTCAGGTCACTAATCAGATTATAAAGCGATTCATTGTCTGGTTTTATCATGAAACTGGAGTCATCTGCATACATACATACTTTATTATTAATACCATTTAATTCTAAACCTTTTATCCCTCTGTTAAATCTTATTTTTATTGCCAAGATCTCAATTGCAATGATAAAAAGATAGGGAGACAAAGGACAGCCTTGCTTGACTCCCCTTCGTATTGCTATTGACTTGGATAAATGCCCATTATTTAGAACTTTGCAGATAGCGCCTTCATACATCACTTTGACCCACTCTATTAAAGAGTCACCAAAGTTAAAGTGTTTTAAACATTTGTTAATGAAGCCCCAACTGATTTTATCGAAGGCCTTCTCAAAATCAGCAATAAATATTAATCCTGCTTTGTTTTTGTTATCATAGTGTTCAATTATTTCTATTATTTGTCTGATACTATTTGATATGTTCCGTCCTTGTATGAAACCTGTTTGGTCATTATGTATTATTGATGGTAGTACTTTTTTAATTCTTGTTGCAATACATTTTGCCAGTATTTTGGAGTCATACCCCTGTAAGGTGAGAGGTCTCCAGTTTTTAAGTTGAGTGGGGTCTTTATATTTTCCATTAGGGTCTTGTTTGAGGAGCAAAGAGATTACGCTTTGCTTTTGTGTATCTGAAAGTGTACCTTTTTCATAAGAGAAATTAAAACACTCCAGTAAAGGGTTTTTAATCAAGTCATAAAAATCCTGGTAAACTTCAATGGGGATCCCATCTAGCCCTGGTGTTTTTCCTTTTTTAAATGAAAAAATTGCCTCTTTGAGTTCCTCCTCTGTGATGGGACCTTCACATGATTGTTTTGATTCTTCATCAATTTGAACTTGCTTTTGAAAAAAGGTGTCATCATGTTCATCTATATGATCTGGTGTAAATATGTCAGTAAAATAATTCTCAATGTCTTCCATGATTTCTTCTGTTGTGGTTTTTATAATATTTTTACTATCTATTAGTCGATGGATATTTTTCTTGGATACATTATTTCGTTGTAAGCTCAAGAATAATTTATTAAATTTTTCTCCTTTTTCCATCCATTCAGCTTTATTTGAATAATATGTATTATTTATTTTTTCTTGCATTAATTGTTCGTATTCTTGTTGTTTCTGTTCCAGTCTATCAAACATACTTTGTGTAGCATTAGCTTTGTCCACAAGTGCGGTTAACGTGTCAATCTCATTTTTTATGTTCAATTCTTTTAATTTATTTTGTTTTTTTGTAAATGATGCCATTTTTATTGTGTGTCCTCTCAGAACACACTTAAATGTATCCCATACAATTTGAGGGTCTGCTGAGCCTACATTATCTAAGAAAAAGTTATTGATGAAAAGTTTAGTTTTGTCTATAAAGACAGAATCCTCCAGCAGTTTCTGGTTAAATTTCCAATAGGATTTACCTCTAGGATGATCTGCTATATCTAAGTGCAGAGAAATTAATTGATGGTCTGATCTTATTTTATCTTCTATCATTGCTTTTTTAACCTTTGAAACCAGAGAAAAGGAAATTAAAAAATAGTCAATACGGCTTGCTTGATTTTGTCTTCTCCATGTATAGTTCCGTAATTTAGGATTCTTTAATCTCCAGATATCCACCATGTCTTTACCATTCATTATTGCTTTAATTTCTTTCTGACTTTGGGGATGGTACTCGGTTCTAATACCCCCTTTACGGTCAATTTCCCCATTTTGAACCACATTGTGATCTCCGACCATGATATAATAATCACACTTATAAGAATCTTCATTAATTTTATCATGTATGCTTCCAAAAAAAGTTGGATCATCAGAATTTGGCCCATATACATTAACTAAGCAGATAAATTTGTCCTCTACAGCCATTCTTAGGATTAACCATCTCCCTTGAGGGTCAGAGTCATATCCATGTATTGTAATTGTTAAGTGTTTTCCAAGTAGTACCATCACCCCCCGTTTGTTTTTGGAACCATGTGAAAATATTACTGGCCTCCCCCATTCCTCTCTCCAGAGATGTTCATCAGCTGATTCTGAATGAGTCTCTTGTAAGCAAATTAAACTAAAGTGTTTTTCTTTGAGCCAAGTAAAAACTTGATTACGCTTTTTCTTGTCAGCTAGCCCATTTGTATTATAGCTTGCTATTCTATATTCTCCACTTGACATTTTGTTTTACTTTTCTTATTCTATAGCCTAAAAGGTGGTTCAATATCATTATCCATAGGCTTAAACCTAGGAAAAAAGTAAAAATATATCCAACTAAAGCTATCAGACCATTCCTTTCTCAAATATTTCCTGTCGGGTATTTCCCTCCTCCCCTCTCCCCAATCCTTCCCTCCCCCATTTAGAAACAAAAATCCCCACCCAAAAACAAAAAAAATCAACATAAAACACAAAAGTGAGTCTCCAATGCCCATTGCTACCCCTTAAATATTCTTTTTTGGAGTACATGAGGAAAAAAGGAAAAAACAAAAGAAAAAAATAAATTAATTAATTAATTAATAATCATCATCATCATCATCATCACCATCATCACCATCATCACCATCATCGGCCTAGTTTAAGTGATGACAAAACAAATTATAGCCTAATAGTTAGGTAGGCTGACTTTTTAAGTCTTAGTCCGTGAATTTTCGTGAAGACTTTACGAAAGGCGGGCAATAGCGTGAATGCACCACGAAAATGACTCTATTTTTTTCGTGAATACTTCACGAAATGAGTGAGATAGGGTTGGTTGGACAGATAGCCTATTAGGCCTTCTGTGCCCACAATAGTAGCTAGAAGCAAAATTAAAAGTAGCTAGAAGTAGGCTACTCCTACAGATGTAGGGTAGTATGAGACTGTTATGAAACCATCCATCTTAGGCCATCCTCTTATCTGCTATTTGCAATCTTGACAGTTGTCCACAAATATGAAATGCCGCGTAGATATTGTACTGTACATCACACAAGTATTGAGTAGGCATGTAGACAAATTTTGTAGGCTAGGTTTTGGTTGAATTTACTTGTTGTGACTCTTGCAAAATGTGTGATTAATGGTAACACTTTGGGATAGCATAGTAAAGAGGAAGGATCACCGCACACTGGTGGACTTAGTTTTGCTGTTTTTTATTTAGGTGAACAACGTGTTTCGCATTGCGCTTCATCAGGTTCACTTTGTCATTCGCATACCTCCCACAGGTGAAATAGGTGATTACCGGGTCACATGACCTCACCAGAATAACGTGACAGATCACAATAAAATTACAAATAGAAATTCACATTTCATAACACTACAGCCACTTTCCATAGGGATACATTTGTTACATTAACTCCCATTTAGCCAGACAAGAAAATTATTTTAGAAATATACAATACTTATCAGAAGGACTTCACATCGTTCATTTAGGGCAGGGATGTCAAACTCAGGCCCGGGGGCCAAATTTGACCCGTGGAGCCATTTTATTTGACCCGCGAGATCATTTCAAATGTGTATTACAGTTGGCCCTCATACACCACAACTGTGTATTTTATTAAGAGTTGAACATGAAAATGCTTATATCACAGGAATATGAGTGGGCCCAGGCCATTGCAGCTCACACTCAAATTCAACAGAATATGTGCAGGCACATTTGAACTATTTGGTTGATTTTAAACATGAGCAATTTTAGTCCATTTTTGTTAAAACAATATATATATTGAGTTTGGCCTGCGACTTCACTCCAGCTTTTGATTTCGGACCTCTGTCAATTTGAGTTTGACACCCCTGATTTAGGGTCATGTTGCTCTTAATAACCTCTGTGTAAAAGTGCATAGTGCAAAACCCAATGTGCAAAGATGCAATGTGTAATATATATATATATATACATTAAAATCTATACATCAACAAAGCATGTTATATCCCTTAATCTCAATCCATTGCCTAGTATCATCAAAACAGTCAACATCCATATGTATCAGTAGGGGCCTATATTAAAAAGTCAACAGAATCACAAAAATACACTTAAATCTTGTAGTTCATTCAGGCCATGTGGTTCCACAGTGTTAAGTTCATTTATCCGGAAAGCCTCTCTCTGTAAAAGCTGTTTAATTAGGTTGCCCCCTCGTGGGCTAGGTTGTACCCGTACCCGTGTACCCGCCAATGAATCTTAAAGTGGAGGCTGATCGATGGTTTATAGCTTATAATATCTGGCTATGGCGTAGTCCATATTGCCATTTCTTATCGCCCCTTTGTGCTCTGCAATTCTCATCTTTAGGTTGCGTTTTGTTTGACCTACATACATTAATCCACAAGGACACTTCAACATGTAAACAACGTGTGTGGACTGGCAATTGATAAATTCTTGTATATAGTATTTTTTGCCAGAGTGGGGATGATTAAAAACTTTGGTGTCAAAGGTGTGAGAGCAACATGCGCATTTCCCACATCTGAAATTGCCATTCAGTCCTCTATCAAGCCAAGTTGTTTTAAGGGTTTTCCATGTATGTAGAGCTGACCACAATGTCTCTTGTGTTCTAGTCTCTTTTAAAGCAGAACCTTGGTGGTGATGATGAGAGATGTTGTAAGCTTTTTTGATAATGTTTTTGACTTGTTTTGATGCCGTGGAATATTCAGTCACAAATAATTCTGTCGTTACCATGCTTGGGTCTAGGATCAAGTAGTGACATTCTGTCTCTTCCATGGGCTTTTTCAATAGCTTCATCAATGATTGTTGGATCATACCCCCTTTGTTGAAAACGTTGGGCCATTTCATTAGCTTTGGTATTAAAATCGTTTTCGTTGCTGCATATTCTTCTGAGCCTGACAAACTGTCCATAAGGAATATTTTTAATAGTATGGTCAGGATGGAAGCTTGATGCATGTAAAATCGTGTTCCTATCTGTGACCCCTCTGTAGATAGAGGTTTCCAACCTTTTTTCAGCATTCACTGATATGAGCAAGTCCAGGAAATGGATTTTCTCTGAATCCATGGTAAATTTCAGCGAGGGGTAAGTTCCATTTATGTAGTCATTAAACTTCATCAGTTCTTCTTCAGACCCCACAAATTCTTTCTTCTTTACTATGGATTACTGATGACTGCACTTCACCAGCACCTGGAACCTGGCTGTGCATAGGAGTTCCAGATCTTTGAAGACTATTTTGGGATAGCACTTTTATTTATAAAGCTATTAACAATTGGATCATAGGATAAATGTTTGTAAACTTGTAATAGGCTATGTTAACACAACAGACACAGTCGGCCTTCGTTATCCTTGCTCATTTATAAACACTCAATTTTTTTTTTAATTAGTTTGTTATTGATAAAGTGTTCATAATTACTTATTTACTAAACGTTAATAAAGACTACTCACAAGTGCTGCCATCAGGAGTTGTAGGCTATGATAAAGAAGTAGAAGCAACAGGCTACTCTTACAGATGTAGGCAAGTATGATAGGTTATTATCATAGGCCTGCCCCTGTTGTAAATAGGTATGCAACATATGAAGGCAATTAAGAGGCAGTAGCCCTAGCCTAGTCTAATTCTACTTCTAGGCCTACTTCATCCTAGCCTGGTTTCTACCAGGCCTGTGTGTGTGTGAGTGTGTGTTACTGTCAATGGTGTAGGCCCTATAGCTCTGGAGCCCCCTGGTGACGCACGCTCCAAACACATACGTCGAGAAACACTCCACCACGTCTAGTAGTGGAGCTCAGGAAGCTGCATGAAACTACAGGTCGGACAAGAGGCAGGCAAACGTAATCTTACAACCGTGGTTACCAAAAAAAAAATAGGGCACCTGTGGAAAAAACCTGCACCTGCAGGCAAGGGTGTTTTTTTCAGTAGGCTAGGCCTAAATTAATTGTTTTCGTGTCTCAATCTGACCACATTGCGCACTGCATTAAATTGGATTATGTTAGCTGTGGAATAGGCCTACGATTCAGTGAAAACAAGCATTCAGAACACTGACTTGTATAGTTTATAGAAGTCAGTGATTCAGAATCTAGTCGGCCTAGGCAGGATTTTTTTCATCAGTCCTGACGAAACAGGAAGAAGGCGTCATCACTTGACTGGAGCATCACTAGTGTATCGTGTCTTGGTTGACTGTGTTTGTTTGGGTTTAAAGACCACAGTGTTGGAGTGGAGGTGGAGGAGGAAACGGGACAGATAGGTCTTTACATTTTTACAAGCCATCCTCTCATCTGCTATTTGCAATCTTGACAGTTGTTCACAACTATGAAATGCCGCATAGGTATTATACTGTACATCTACAGTAGGCTATCATTGCAATACAGTAATATTAGCAAACCGTAACCTCTGCTTGTATGTTTAGCTTAGCTAAAGACACCAAATGTCTGGAAGATTATGCACACGTACTGCTATTTACTCTACTCTTCAAAGTAAATGTACCACTCGGATGTCTGAGTAGTTATATTATAAGCGCCGTAGCAGCTTCTATTCGTTTTGTTTCAAATAGCCTTGCCATGTATTTGGCACCCAAGGCTGAGACTTGTGTTGAATGTTTTGTGTTGTAGTCATTAGCAACCTAGCCAACTGCACAGTTATCAGAACCTAGTTCAGAGGAAATAACCAGTTTGATGACCTTCATATGTGTGGTTGTGGTCTTCTACCTGTTCTTTATACATGTAGTTTATCTTTCAACACACATGTCAAGTACTGTTGACATTGTCAAGGACGTCAATAGTTCATTCACAACCCAAAACAACCCCTGCGCTCTAGCTGTAGCGATAGCAAGTGTTCTAGTTCTACTTGCGCCGCAGTAGTAAGCCTGTTAGCCATCTGTGGCAAGAATACGGCATAGTACCATTAGAGTTACTGCGTTATAACCATCTCAATATAAAACATACGCCCACCCAACATTAACATACTGAGACTGACGAATAGTATCAATGTTGTCATGTAGTCTCGACGACCGCAGCCTACTTGGTTTAGCAGTCTTTTCAATCGATGTTGTTTCGCAAAGTATACACCACGGGCCCTTTCGATTGTTTTTGTTGGTTATTTACCCTAGCTATTGTGTTGAGACGAACTATGTGATGCATGAACGATACAGTGTACATGTACGCTAGGCTGACAAAACGCAGATTCACCCCTTCATGTCATGACAACATAAGCTGTAAGCTTAGGCCTAATTGGCTACTGTATGACTGACTAATACTACTGCTACTTTGTAACCACTTGATTTGTTTTTTAATAGAATTCTTCATTTGGCAGAACCAGAAGCACTGACATTAAATATGTGCTACCATGTAATATCAATCAACCTGTGTTTGCTAATACATAACAGCAATTCTACATTTTATCTGTCATACCAGTGAGTCTGCTATTCTGTCTATACTATACTTCATTTATGCCCATTTCTCTTCACAGTCTCTTGAAGAAATAGATGATGATGTGGGCTGATGTGATCGGATCACCGGTTGGTTGACTGTGGGACTTGGGAACGCCAACATGGAGGTCCGGTTTGGGCCTGTGGTGTTCAGCTCACGGTTCGACTCCGGCAACCTGGCCCGGGTGGAGAGGGTGAACCGGACTGGGTCGGGCGGTGAAGCTGTGGGGACGAACGGCACCGGTGGTTCTCTCTCCACCCCAGACTACGAGTTCAACGTCTGGACCAAACCCGATTGTGCAAACACAGAGTTTGAGAATGGCAACCGGTGAGTGGCAGTATTGGATTGTTGTTGGTCGTTTAAATAGACAGTCACATTTTTTAATACCATGGTGTTTTGCAACATGACAATGTGGTATTAAACAACATTTGCAGTAAATATGAATATTTACACACAGAGTCAAACGGAAGTACAACTGAAAGCGTAGTTGCTAGCCAGTCATCAACTTGGGTAGTGGGGTGTTGGGGAATCGCATTACAAACAACAAAATAACCAACATAGTTAGCAACTACGATTTTGGGAAATGCACTCCTGTACCCAACCGTGTCACACTGACACTACCTTTCTGTTGATTGGCTTGACGATTTGCAACTCAAAAAAGCACAGGATTTCCTGGCTGGAATTGCCCATCAGAAACGCCCATTCGGTTTTATGTCCTGCCATGATGTCAAGTGGGGATTTATGATTGGCAGTTCCAACCAGGGAATCTCAACAATATTGTTGTTGCAAAATCCAGGCTTTACCCCAGCACTTAAAAGTCAAGGGCCACCAAGGGCTTGTATTCACGCAGCGTAAATGCAAAACGGCAAAACAATGACTACAGTATAACATTGGCGCATGGAGAAACTGTAGGCCTGGGCCTATATTTCAGCCATTTATATTTTGAGAAATAAGGCTACATAAGATTTTACCCATGACTTGTATAATAGTAGTACATTGTCATTGTCAAAAAATGCAGTACAGTGAATAATTTCTGTTTACAACACAGTTTCATTCGTCCCTCATGCAGGGGTCTAGGTAATGAAAACAATAATAAAACAAAATAGGAGCAGAGATAAGAATTTAAGAGCACTGTGAAATTGTTAACGCATAGACAAAAAGGGTCTTAGAGGGTAGGCTATGCCTTTTCCCCCACACATATCTGTAGGCGTACACATTCTACATGAGGGGTGCTGGTCACAGGGCCAGTTTTTTCCAAATTCCTCCCATTAAAAGGGCTGAACAACATATTACACATTTATGTCTATATTCACATTCAATACACATTAATTTCTATATGCAGCCCGATGTCTCCTCTGCTGTGTCAATGAAGGCCTGTCACCAAACTCATTACAACTGTAAAACAAAGCCTAGGGAGTGTTAGTAAACTCATCCCAACTGTCCCTTCTCTGAAGGTTTTTTATATTGCTCCCAAACCCAAGTTAACTACAACAACTTGACTAGGCTTTTGATCCCTCTGTCTTTCAAGCACTTGTGGTTTTCTCTATAGGATGTATTTACTCCAGGAGGAAAATGCGAAGGAAATCGTAATTCAAATCGTTTTTAACAAAAACGGATATCGTAAAAAAAAAAAAAAAAGTAAAAAATTTTTTTTTATTTTTTTTTTTTTTTTTTTACATTTTCGTAAACTACGGCGGCCAAATTTAAGCTATAGCGGGCCGCCATAGTTTCCTCAATGTATGGGAAACACTGATCTCCCATCTTGAGTAGGTCCCCTGACAAGGTTAAGATTCTGTATTGCAGATGAAATCTCTAACATTGGTGAACACAACATTTTATGAGCTCTTTATTTTGGGTGGGTTTAATATCATATTTAATATGACGCTGCACAACATACCCTTTCCAATCATGATAGTTCATGTCTCTGATGCTGGCTATCCCCCCACCCACCCCCACTAAAAATGTCCTACGAGAAACACAGAGATCAATACACCTTGTTGAAAATGCTTCAAATCTGTTGTATCGTGCTGTATAGGCTACATAGAATTTACAGTCATGGGCTTGTTGTGTTTAGGTCCTGGTTCTACTTCAGTGTGCGTGGCGCAGCCCCTGGAAAGCTGCTGAAGATTAACGTCATGAACATGAACAAGCAGAGCAAGCTCTACTCTCAGGGCATGGCTCCATTTGTGCGTACACTGCCTGTGAAGACACGTTGGGAAAGGGTTCGAGAGCGGCCAACGTTTGAGGTACAGCAAAACATTCTTAGCAACTTACTTGGTTGTAATGCAATTTCCTATTGGAGACCTTCTAGGTTAACTGATTAGTAACAGAACTTTTGTCCTGACTGACAAATTGTTTGTTGTCGTTGTCCTCCTTCTCATGCCTGAAATGCCCAGAGTAGAGCCGGGCTCAAACTACACAACTTAAATGCAGGGACAAGACAAGATGTTCTTCAAGTCGTACATATCAAACAGTGTTTGATATCTACGATTCTCAGTCTGCGAGTCTTTGAACTGGCAAAATTCTATCTCAGAATGTCGCACACGAAGAGGAAATCCTGCCCGACAATCACTTGCGGTGGTCCTGGGGGGTAATGTTCCATCGATTGTCATAAGGGCGGTTTTCAGCCAAGAATCGGGCGAATAGTTGTGTAGTTTGATCCTGGCTTAAGGCACCTAACCCTACAGTACATTGTGCCAGGGATTGTAACCAATACCCTGTGCCAAATTAACTGTAAAAGCGTGTTCATATCTGTAGCAACACTTATAACTAAAAAGATATTCCCGTTAATACTGGCCAACGGATTTATAGTCGCGTTAACCAGGCTAGTGTGTCGATTAGGGCACACAACCCTACTCTACATTGCTTCAGACACTGTAACCTGAGCCCTCTACCACCTAAATAACGGCAATTCGCTGTGGATAAAAGTGTCTGCTAAGTGTATTGCTTTGTAATCTAATCTCCCTTCAGCTGTCTGACAGTCAGTTCACCCCGTTGTTTGTAAATCAATATTGTTATTGGGTAATAGCGTCTACTATTCAGTGTAATGCAATGTACTCTCCCACCTGCTGTCTAAGAACCTCTTCAACCTATTGCTTGGTCATTATATTATCTAATACTGTCTGTTAAGTGTACACCGTCAAAAATGCAGTATTGATTCAACACTTACAGTGTCCACTTAACATCTTGTGTGTGTTTTTTGACCGAGAGTACTCTCTAAGTGTTGAATTAGCTCTGCAACTTTTTTAATGTCTAATAATAATGTAATAGGATGCTACCTTGGTTGTCTGAGAACTTGTTCACCCTGTCGTTTGTCCATCATAATGCATAATATTGTTGGCCAAGGTGTAATAATGTAATGCAGGTGGAATGCAATCTCCCCTCAAGCTGTCTGAGAACCTGCTCACCCTGTCGTTTGTCCATCATATTGCATACTGTTGTCTGCTAAAGTGTAGTAATGTAATGCAATGCAATCTCCCCCCCAAGCTGTCGGAGAACCTGCTCACCCTGTCGTTTGTCCATCATATTGCATACTGTTGTCTGCTAAAGTGTAGTAATGTAATGCAATGCAATCTCCCCCCCAAGCTGTCGGAGAACCAGTTCACCCTGTCGTTTGTCCACCGGCTGCTAGAGGTGCAGGGGGCCACCACCTACTTTGCCTTCTGCTACCCGTTCTCCTACTCCGAGTGTCAGGACATGCTTCAGCAGCTGGACCAGAGGCTGCTCAGTAACGCACAGTCTCTGGGGCCATGCAGGTACAGACACTAACATGACAGGGCACGCACACACACACACACACACACACACACACACACACACACACACACACACACACACACACACACACACACACACACACACACACACACACACACACACACACACACACACAGAAACCTGCTTACTGAACATGGACACCCCAGAGGTCAAGGAAGAAAAGATCAGCGGCAACCGAATAGCGAATAACCAGTGGCTATTTAAAATGTGGTGTTGCATGGAAAAGAGTTGGACCGCATTGTACATACATACAGTATAATGCCTCAGTCAATTCAAATCAAGTAGGCCGACTATCTGTAAGTAAAAAAAAATGTATTAGCAAATACTGTGTCAGTCTTGTGTCTTTCTATTGTAAAGCTCATGGACATTTTGTGTTACAGGGGAGGTCATAGAAGAGTCTGGGGCACCGTTACTCAAACTCCCGTCCTCCCTTGTGCTTGTGCTTGTGGCTTCGTGATGACCTTGCAAGACGTCATCGACGAAAGACGTTAATTCAATATCCTGCAAAAGCATGATTCAAAGGTCATTGTCTCACTCGCAAAAGGGATGTTGAAATTTCCCCAGAAGTTGTTGTGCCCAGGCTGACAGCTGGGAAACGTTAGTGTTTTGTCCGCAAAGCGTGAGGCCACCAGCACAAGTCAAGGACAGAAGTTTGTATAATGGAATGGATCTGGGGAATTTTAAGTTTCACTTACAGTAGAAACCCCATTTCAGTTTCTCTTAGCTTGGCACAGCCGTGGCTCTAAAGGTTGGGCACTGGACTGCTATGAGGACGACCCGGGTTCGATTCCTGGCCCGGGTCATTTCCCGATCCTTCCCCGTCTCTCTCTCCCACCTCTCTTCCTGTCTTTCCTCCACTGTCCTATCTGAAAATTTTAAAAATAGTAACAAATACAATTTCTCTTAACTCCCAGTGGTTGTCCTCTGAGTCCACAGGACTGACTGCTTATAAATAACATTACACTTAGCAGGCGGATTTATTCAAAGCGAAATTTATTCAATTTTGTACAAAACATTTCCGTCGAAGCACATACAGTGCCCTCCATAATTATTGGCACCCCTGGTTGAGATGTGTTAAAAGCCTTAAAATAAATTCAGTGTTTATTGCAGAAGAATACTGTCACACTGAAAATTGTAGGAAAATGTAGCCTTCAACTCAAATGAATTGTAAGAAAATAAAAAAATCCCTGACTAAAAAATAATTATTTTTCATTAAATCACCTGTTCCACAATTATTGGCACCCTTAACAATTCCCAGGAAATAAATATAATTGAAGCATTTATGTCATTTCTACAGTAGTTTACAAAGTTTACCAGAGTATGTAGGAACATTTAATTAGTAATTCATCACTTCCTGTTTCCCTGGGGTATAAATATGACGTGACACCGAGGCCATTTCTCTTATCCACTCTTAAACATGGGAAAGACAAAGGAACACAGCATACAAGTGAGGCAGATGTGCGTCGACCTTCACAGGGTCAGGCAGAGGCTACAAGAAGATTGCCACTCAACTGCAGCTGCCCATATCCACTGTGAGAGGAATAATTAAGAAGTTCAAAACAACTGGAACAGTGGTAAACAAGCCTGGACGAGGACCCAAGTTTATTTTGCCACCACGCACAGTGAGGAGGATGGTAAGAGAAATTAAAAGATCTCCAAAGCTCACTGTTACAGAATTACAACAAATGGTAGCATCCTGGGGTCACAAAGTCTCCAAATCAGGCGCTGTCTACACGCCAACAAGCTGTTTGGGAGGCATGCACGGAGAAAACCTTTCCTCACTCACAATCATAAACGCAAGCGTCTGGAGTTCGCCAAGCGGTATTGGGGCTTCAACTGGCACCGTGTGCTTTGGTCAGATGAGACCAAGATTGAGCTTTTTGGCAACAAACACTCTAAGTGGTGTACCACGAAAGATGCGCATGCTGAAAAGCACCTCATACCCACTGTGAAGTATGGGGGTGGGTCAGTGATGCTGTGGGGCTGTTTCGCTTCCAAAGGCCCTGGGAACCTTGTTAGGGTGCATGGCATCATGAATGCTTTGAAATACCAGGACATTTTAAATCAAAATCTGTTGCCCTCTGCCCGAAAGCTGAAGCTGGGTCGTCACTGGGTCTTTCAGCAAGACAATGACCCTAAAAGTATGGCCAAATCTACACAGAAATGGTTCACCAGACACAAAATCAAGCTCCTCCCATGGCCATCTCAGTCCCCTGACCTCAACCCCATTGAGAACCTGTGGGGTGAGCTGAAGAGGAGAGTACAGAGGAGAGGACCCAGGTCTCTGGATGATTTAGAGAGATTCTGCAAAGAGGAATGGCTGAAGATCCCTCTTTCTGTCTTTTCCCATCTTGTGAAACATTATAGGAGAAGATTAGGTGCTGTTTTGTTGGCAAAAGGGGGTTGTACAAAATATTAACACCAGGGGTGCTAATAATTGTGACACACATTATTTGATGTCAAATAATTATTTCTTTATGTGGGATTTTTTCCCCACTGAATAAATGCACTTGTATTGAAGGTTGGATTTTTCTCTTTTTTTCCATTAAGGTCCCATATTATTTAGAAAAAAACTAAAACTAGATTGCATTTCCTCACAGAAAATGCTGGAGTATGCTTGCCCGTCTTGCATTCGTTGCCCTTCATGCATGCCTTGCCCTTCGTGGAGATTTCCCTTCATGCATTGCTCTTCATCCATGTTCAGCGCACACACACACACACACACACACACACACACACACACACACACACACACACACACACACACACACACACAATCTAACACAAACACCCCATAAGGGAAAGGTCAAAAACATGTTCTTTTTTGTGTACCGCCCCCTGGAGACCATATTGTACATTTGCATATTCTTTGTTGTGCACCCTTTGGGCTAAGGGAAAGGTAAGAGCACCAAATAGATTTAAATTACTTGGCTGAAGTTCCTGGGCCAATACATTGAGGCCATTGGCCCATAGTGTAAATGGGGCTGATATTGACCTAAAACAATTTCGCTAATTGTGGCGCCCCCCAGGGGCCAATTTTCACAAAAATCGGTATGTAGCCTTTGGCTATAGTGAAGATAATGTGTACTCATTTTTGTTGTGATACGAGTAGGCGTTGCCGAGATATGAGCTCACTTCCTGTTTGGCGTCTTCGCCGCCAAATTTGATTGGCTCCTGTTCAAAGACGGTTCAAGAAATCAGTCCGCAACTTTTAGGGTAGATGTATCTCAGTCTGAGCATGATCTGACTTATTTTTTGGGACACTCTCACAAAAAATGTGGGAGGGGCGTCATTTTTATTGATTTTTACAACATTCAAAATTGCGGGAAAACTTTCTGAGGTCCAAAATTTTGCCAAAGGGTGCGTTGGATTCGGCTTGGTCCAAGGATAATGTGAATACCATTTTGGTTGTAATACATATGGGCGTTTCTGAAATATAAGCTAACTTCCTGTTTTGCCTCTTCAATATGGCCAAAACACAGTTTCGTCAATTGTGGCGCCCCCCAGTGGCCAATTATCCTCAAATTTGTCATTTGACCTCTAGGGGTGATGTCAGTCATGTGTATCAAATTAAGTTGTGATCTGACATGTCGTTACCGAGATATGAGCTAACTTCCTGTTTGGCGACTTCAATATGAGCTAAAACACATTTTCAGTAATTGTGAAGCCCCCCATGTTCCAATGTTCACGAAAATTGATATGTAGTCTCTGGCTATAGTGAGGGTAATGTGTTTGAATTTTTGTTGTGATACGAGTAGGCGTTACCGAGATATAAGCTCACTTCCTGTTTGGCGTCTTCGCCGGCAAATTCGATTGGTTCCTGTTCGAAGACGGTTCAATCAATCACTCCGCAACTTTAAGGGTAGATGTATATCAGTCGGAACATGCTTTGTGTAAAATTTCGGGACGATCCGCCATAAATTGTAGGCAGGGCATCATTTTTATTTTATTTTTACAAAATTCAAAATGGCGGGAAAACTATCCAGGCGGAAAATGACGTCATAGGGTGCGTTGGATTCGTCTTGGTCCAAGGATTCCAGTGATACCAAGTTTTTGAAATTTGGACCTACGGTTCAAAAGTTACCGTTTTCCTGTTGGTGGCGCTAGAGAGTTCGAGGTACCCCCGTGAAAAATACAAAACCTGGTCGTCTGACCGAGCCGAACGTTTCGGTCTTTGAACGGATTTTCTATCTTGAGCGGTTCTTCAAAACGAACCGTTCGTAGCCGGAAGAATAAAAATATTACGTCGGAAACGGGGGAATAACAATAGTATGCTTGCCGCATGGCAAGCATACTAATAATTGGAAGCTAAAAAACACATCTCAACCAGGGGTGCCAATAATTATGGAGGGCACTGTATGTCCACCAATGAAATTATTTTGCTCAGGTTTATGTATTGTCATCTCACTATTCTCCTTAAAATGTATGAACCGAATGTTTTAAATTGGTCAATTATTTTCAATTGAATGGTATTTTATTCACAAAATGTTCTCCTAAACTTCCTCACTGCTGGAGTTTGGACATTATTGATGATTAGTATTTTTTTTAAATATATTTTTTGGGCTTTTTATGCCTTAATTATAATAGCAACAGTGAAGAGCGACAGGAAATTAGCGGGAGACACAGGGAGGGCTCAATGGCAAATGACTTCAGGCCAGAAAGGAACCTGGGTCGCCGGTGTAGTAGTCGAGTGCCCAGCCAATTGAGCCACGGTTGGGCCATTATATGTTATATGATTATACGATTAGTGATATGATTACATGATGAGTAATTGCAGTGTGTGTGTGTGTCTTTGCCAGTCCTGTGGACTCTGTGTACTACCATCGGGAGCTGCTGTGCCACTCCCTGGACGGCCACCGGGTGGACCTGCTCACCGTCTCCTCCTGCCACGGCATCCAGGACGAGAGGGAGCCCCGGCTCGACAAGCTCTTCCCTGACCACGACACCCCCAGGCCACACCGCTTCACAGGGAAACGGGTACTAGTGCACTCCTGTCCACACACACATTGGGCCATTGGATACCAGTGATAGGCAACCTAGATTCATTATGCAATCAGGTGCAATGGGTGAAGCCAGGTTATTTGGAATATATGGCAGTGCACTGAATTTTAACTAATGTATCCAGGTAGCCCGTCACACATTGGTCTACCGTCCACACACTCATTGGTTTTTTGTGTGTGCAAGTTGTGATGAAGACTTAAGTATAGAGAAGGAAAAGTTTATTTTTATTCTCAGAGGGAAACGATGGTGTCCTGTCCAGCAGCATACACATACTTTAATACACATTACATAGATCTAGCATATATACTGTATCGCTCATCAAATGAGCAGTTCACTATTTCCGCATTGAATTTTATTTTTCGATCTTTGATCTGAGATGAGGTCATGTGAACCTCTCTGGTCTCTGTTTATTACTGCAATCAGTCTGAAGGGTGCCGTTAAGTCTAACAAAATTGCTCAGTTCAATTCAATCTCGTCAAACTCAGTTCTCGCCATCATTTTTTGTACTTGTTCTTATCAGCTGGTATAAATGGAAGGCTATTGTACTTTTTATTGTCATTTTTTTAACCTTCCTGTAGATGCATCCCTTTTTGCTCTCTAGTTGTTCTTTCCATGGTAATTATATCCCCGAAACGCGGAGCGTCGGGGATGTAATGGTTTTGCGTGCGCCGCCGCCGCCGCCGCGTAAGGTCTTTCGTGTTAACGCGATAACTTTTAAACCGATGTTTGGATTTGTCCCAGATTTTTTGGGTGAATGCTCTAGGGCAGGTTCATGCACTGATTCGAGTTTGGAGGTCAACACTTTCAAGATGGCTGAATTCAAGATGGCCGAATTTTTGTTTGGTCCATAACTTCTGACCGGGTAGATGGATTTGTCCCAGATTTGGTGTGTGAATGCTCTAGGGTAGGTTCATGAACTGCTTCGAGTTAGGAGGTCAACACTTTCAAGATGGCTGAATTCAAGATGGCCGAATTTTTGTTTGGTCCATAACTTCTGACCGGGTGGATGGATTTGTCCCAGATTTGGTGTGTGAATGCTCTAGGGTAGGTTCATGAACTGATTCGAGTTTGGAGGTCAACACTTTCAAGATGGCTGAATTCAAGATGGCCGAATTATTGTTTGGCCCATAACTACTGACCGGGTGGATGGATTTGTCCCAGATTTTGTGTGTGAATGCTCTAGGGTAGGTTCATGAACTGAGTCGAGTATGGAAGACAAAACTTTCAAAATGGCGGAATCTTCATTTGGCCCATAACTTCTGACTGGGTGGATTGATTTGCCCGGTAACACCTTATTTTAATGGTTCACCATTTCAGTACATCTACCATATTAGGTACAGTGTAATAACCAATGTAACAATATTTAATACCATGTAATACTAGTGTAATACCAGTGTAACAATATGCAATATCAGGTACAGTGTAATAACGAGTGTAACAATATTTAATACCATGTAATACTAGTGTAATACCAGTGTAACAATATGCAATATCAGGTACAGTGTAATAACGAGTGTAACAGTATGCAATACCATTTAATATAGTGTAATACCAGTGTAACAATATGCAATACCATGTAATACCACTTACGCACAAACACATGATGTAAGTAAAACAATTACATTGTATTAAATATTGTTACACTGGTTATTACACTGTACCTAATGTGGTATATCCACTGAACCATTAAAAGAGTATTACCATTTGCCCCATTTTTTGCTTCATTTTCACAATAGTTGTTTGGTTTTAAGCCTATGCACGTCATGTCACGTCTGTATGTATCATATACGTTTACGAAATGGTGGACGGGAGTGGTAGGAATGATGGGGGACTGGAAGCGTCGCGTTTCGGGGATATACCTTAAGCAGTCGAAGGCGACTGCACAGGCAGTCTAGTTTAGTTGAGGTGGGTAGGGGGCACCGTGGGCACAGTACGTTTTTTTTGTACGCTTTTTGTCATAGAATATGTGACACATAGCTAAACACTGATTGCTGTGTCTGTGATTTTATTTTTATTAGGTGTTTTTTCTGAGCAGTCGAGTGCATCCTGGCGAGACGCCGTCCAGTTTTGTCTTCAACGGCTTCCTGAAGTTCATCCTGAACCGCGAGGACCCGCGGGCCCAGATGCTGCGCAGGATGTTTGTCTTCAAACTCATTCCCATGCTCAACCCTGACGGTGTCGTCAGGGGTCACTACAGGTTAGTCTGGGAGGTCAAAGGTCATTGAGGTGTTCACAGGTTATCCTTGGTTTTCTTTGGAAGGAATCAGACAAAGTAGAAGAAGAGGACGCTCTCTTGCTTGCTTGTTCCCTTCACTAAACTCTTCTAGCAAGAGAATGCTGCCTTTTCGACTCTATCTGATGACTTTTATTGGATACACACACCCAAAGACAACAACAACTATCCCTGAGTTTGAGTCTGCCTACGTTTGGCATTTCTTTTCAAGTGAGAACTTTTGAGAAAGTAACAATGAACATGTCCAATCTTTTTTTGGGGGTCTCCTCATATCGTCACATTTTCAGATTACATAATTGACACAGCCACGTAGAACAGACCAGATCAGGACACAAATGTTGGGTTGGTGGATATACAGTAGGATATGGATTTGTGTCGGTGTGTGAGTGAGTGTCTACAGTGTGCCTGTTTCTGTTTCTGCACACGTGTAACACATCACACGTGTAATGTGAGTCTTGACACTCTATCTGCACTGGTAATCATGTAAGTGCCCCGCACTCTCCTTTGGTGTGTCTCCAGTGAAAGGAGTATGAAAAAGGGACATGGATCACACTTTAAACTTCATCTTTTAGCTACTTTTCTTTGTGGTGTTTTTAGCAGCAGAAAAAAAGAAACGTATCCACACCCAATCCAAGTTTCAAGTTTATTTATTTAACAAAGCGACAGCATATATTACCAGCATTTAAGCAAAATGCTAAATATACAAAATTATAGCCATGAGGCTAATTTCCATCTTTTGTCCCTTGACAGGTTTGATTTTCCTTAAAAATAGACAAAATTAAAACAAAACGAAAAATACACAGTTATTGCACACCGTTGTAAAATTGAAAATCAAAGATATTGCACACATTTTAAAATAAATAATACAAAATACAATTACAAAATACAATACCCAAATAAGTTATCCACAGGACGAGTTTTTAGTGCAGAGTTTTGCACCCACTAAAAACCCTACAGTGTGCGTCCGGCCAAAAAGCACGCCGCACACATACAGCCGCTGACCTGATCCCTCTTCCCTTCTCTTCCCCCGGCAGGACCGACTCGCGTGGCGTCAACCTGAACCGGCAGTACTTGAACCCCAGCCCGGAGCTGCACCCCTCCATCTATGGGGCCAAGTCCCTGCTGCTCTACTACCACCAGAACAACCAGGGCCCCCACCCCACATGCTGGAAGCCCCCCATCAGCTCGCCCGCGCAGCACGGCGGCCCCCTCAGTGCCAAGATCTCCAACCTGGCCAACACCACCGCCACCGCCGCCCCCCACCACCATCATCACCACGCCCACAGCCCCAACAGCTCCTCGTCCTCCAACCCAGGGACCAATCAGCAGCCCAGCTCCGAGCTGGAGCAGCTCAACCGGAGGAACCAGGCCGAGCGCAGCGGGGACGTCCTGGGGATCGGTAAGGCAATTCATCCAGTTATACATGTTTTAAAGTGACCGTGAAGAGATGACAGGAAGTGAGTGCGAGAAAGATGGGAGTAGGGCCGGAAAATGACCCAGTTTGCACTCCAATGGGCGTGTCTGTACTGTATACAGTATATTTGCACAGATTTTGATTGATTAGCATATTCCTGTTAATCGATCTCCATACGACCTCCATAGATCAAGTTGAAAGAATTTTTGAACACAATTTCTGACACGAAATTGTAAATGTTCAACTTTTTCCTTTTAAAGGGAAAAAGGAAAGGTCTGGAGTGAAGTAGGACAATTGCATCAGTTTAAAACACTTTGTGTTGAGTTTTTAAAATGATAAAGAGTTTTTATGTTGAAAGAAGTGCTGCATGTTATGCACAAAATATTGCGATTTAAATAAACAATACTAAACAAAAACAATACTAAATAATCATGGTGATTATAACGATCTTTATCCGTGATGGAGCAGCCCTAGGGGACGGCTTGGGTATCGGGAGCTCCGGCGCTCCCCGAGGCCTGCCCATTCGGCAGCTGCAGGAGGGGGGCGGCAGCGAGGTGGGGGGCGGCAGCTGGGAGAAGGAGGCGGTGGTGGAGCGCGAGGAAGGCCCCTGCGATGAGAATGAGTCGGTGGTGGCCAGCTCTGCAGCGTCGTCGGTGGCCTCCACACCAGGCTCCGCTGTCCCGACCCCCACCACCACCACCACCACCGCAGCCGCCACCACAGCAGTAGAGAAAGTCCCGCCGCAGGACAGCGGGGTGGCCTATTATGTGGACCTGCACGGCCACGCCTCTAAGCGGGGGTGCTTCATGTACGGGAACAGCCTGGCGGACGAAAATGATCAGGTGCGTTTGTGTGTGTCTGTGTCTGTGTCTGTGTCTGTGTCTGTGTCTGTGTGTTTGTTTCGGTATGCTGTATGTTGGAGGGGCCTACAGGTAGTTGGAGTGGCCTACAGCTACTTGTCTCAATACAAATATAGTCTGCAATCTGTCGTGTGACTCCTCAATGTGAGCTGCCATTGTTACTGAAACAGCAAATGCTTCAGCCAGTTCCTTGCTACAGAGATTCTCAGTAGTCTAGACCTCTGTGTCGCATAGTTAAGCACAGCTCCGCCCGGGGGGCTCCGCGAGATACACATATAGAGGTCTGGTGGGAACCAGGCTTGGGCAAACAATCTTCGTCAGCAATTTGATGGGAAAACGGTCTTTGCCAACTCTCATGAAGATGGTTTGATCTTCAAAATGTTAGTCCCTTTGCTGTGTACCTGATTAAAGAAGAACAGAATTGCATCTGTGTTGCTCTGGCTTTGTTCTCTGCAGATTCAAGAACTTTTGTCTTCCTCCCATTGATGCCTCAGAGGAGAACGCAGAAGCACATGGAATGACTCTTTTGTTATCTAATTTTATTATTCGCTACTTTGATGCTCAATAGTGCCCCATTTCTCTCTCCCTCTCTCTCCTTTTTGCATCTCTTCCGTAGGTGGAAAATCTGCTCTATCCAAAGCTCATTGCAGTCAACTCTGCTCACTTTGACTTCTTGGGGTGTAACTTCTCGGAGAAGAACATGTATGCGAGGGACAAGCGTGACGGACAGTCCAAAGAGGGCAGTGGGAGAGTGGCCATCCACAAAGCTATCGGACTTGTGCATTGGTACGACAGAGAAGAATGGTTGCTACTTGCCATTAGCGTGTTTACATGGGCACTTTTCATTTAAACCGCTTTAATATGAGCGGCTTAAACTAATTGTTTACATGGGCAGATTCCTTGTTTAATCGGTTCTAAGCCACCTAAGAGCGGCATATATTTAAGGCAATATTTATTTAATTGGTTTACACATTTAATCGGATTAACCCCTTTGCGCAGGGCCCTATATGTAACAGCCCTACTGTCACCAAAATTGTAATGTCCAACTCTTTCTCTGTTACTGAAGGCTCTCGGTAATGTCATATCAATGTTGTTATGATGCAGTTGAGTCTTTTCAGCAAATAGTGAACGGGCCCATCTCCACAGAGAGGCTATAAGTGCCTGTGTAAAACGTGGCTATTTTCTTACCTTTGTAACATGTACTACTATACCTCTATAGAAGTGTTTAGGTCATCTGATCACACGTGTTTTGTTTCCCCTCTGCGCGTAGTTACACTCTGGAGTGTAACTACAACACAGGCCGCTCCGTTAACACCGTCCCACCGGCCTGCCATGACAACGGACGCGCCACCCCACCACCACCTCCCACCTTCCCACCAAAATACACTCCAGACATTTTTGAGCAGGTAAAGGCATGCTTCAGAGAAACATCATAGTATGCCAGTGAGGAATATGAAATGTTTGTGTGTGTGAATCATGAGGATGCTTAGGGATGTCATGATAATTGATGAATTAAATTAAATTGATTAATGCATTCATCAATTTAAAAAAATGCAATTAATTGCCAATTCGACTGTCGAGAGAGAGCCAGGTGAAATTGGCGTGTGAAGAGGGGTGTGAATAGTGGGCACGTTTAAATCACCTTTGGATCAAAGAATATAAATATAATTAATTAATTTAAATTTTGCATTTTACCTCAACTGGTAATTAAAATTTTTTGATTTGCTTATCAATTCATCGTAAGTCTATCGATAAGGTCAGTCAACTAGCAATTAATGAATTCATCGATAATTTGCATGATCCCTAAATGTGTGTTTTGTCAGGTGGGGCGTGCGATTGCCGTGGCCGCCCTGGACATGGCAGAGTGCAACCCCTGGCCGCGGCTCATCCTGTCCGAGCACAGCTGCCTGCCCAACCTGCGCGCCTCGCTGCTCAAACACGTGCGCAACAGCAAAGGCGTCAACATGGCCTCCCGCAGGAACGGCTTCAAAAATGGCAGCCCGCCCAAAAGCAGGTGAGCTGATAGAGTAATGTACGTGGAGGCTTTTGAAAGCATGGCAAGGTTTTGTTGAGGCACATTGTTGCTAGATCCATTTTTTGTGTGACTTTCACGGAAGAAGAGCCAAGGAAACAAAAGTATGGTACGAGTACGATGCATGATACTCTGGTACGATGCATTAATTATTTATGTTGAAATTGTATATTGCCCATATTAAAAATAAACTAAGTGGCTGGATTTTTTGTTGTTGCTGTTGTTGCTTCCGCAGTGGTCTCAGCACGTCTGCCTCTGAGAACGCCCTGAATCGCGTGCGCAACTGCAGCACGGGCGTGAGCGCACCGCACGGAGGCCACCAGCAGGGGCCGCTGCAGCTGAAGAGCTCCCCCAGCTTCACCTTCGGCTTCAGCCCTGCTGCTGCCGCCCCTTCCTCCTCCTCCTCCACCTCTGGCACAACACACAGGCCACACGGCCACAGATCCCTGGGACCAGTCAGAGGTAAGAACAGCAACACATGGGGGACGATGCACCACTCGCGTCTCATGCCTAGTCTGGGGTGACGGCAGAGCTGGCCTTGTGATGATGTGTTCATTTATTGTGCTTCTCTGTTAATTTTCATAAAATCACGGCATTGATGTTTGGAATTTGGTAAGAAAAAAAAACAAATAATCCATTCCCCGATTTGAATGGCTAGGATCTCAGAAATGACTGTGTTGATGGGTACAGATAAGTCAAGGGTAGCGTGACCAATACAACTGCATGTTGAAATTGGCCGGAATTCTCCTTTAATCTTGTTCCAATTCCCCTGATGTGAATAGTACATCAAAAAAAGACAAGAAAAAGAGGAGAAGAGGTCTTAAAGTGCAAAACACTGCCTGTTGAGCATTTTTGTTGAGCATTTTTTGACAAAACCGTGGCAATCTTGCAACCTTCCATGTTGAGGTTGTGGTAGTCAAACGATGGTGGGAAACATTAATGAGAGCTCCGTTGGCTATCTGCGCCCTAGATGATACCTCCAGTATTGTGCAAAGTGCTCCAGTCGCCCTGAAGATAGTATGTCCACTCGGTCGCACACAGTTGCATGGGTAATTCAAGGCACCCAGCAAGCATGTCCCCGGTCTTACTTGTGTGTGCCTTTTCACCACCGTCTGAAGAATGCCATGGGGACAAGGATTTAATGGTACATGGTGTACCAAAAAGGGGGTCATGAGGACAGTACTTATGCTAGGCACACAGGCAGGAGTTTAGCAAGGCAACGCAAAATTCGCCTTTCATCTCTGTGGGTGAAGGAAAGCAAAGGAAGACATCAAATGATTGAAGGAGCAAATTTTGCCACGGTGGCCAAGCAAATCAACTAAATAAATGTTTCATTGTATTTGATTCGCCACTAGTAACTGTTACCGACCTGCCTTGTTTTGCAATGCTCATTTTGCCTCCATGTGTCCCTGGCGTTAAAGTATGGTGTATTGTGCATTTGGGACACGGTGAGATTTAAGATTCTTAGCGACCAGAATTTAAGGGGCAGTCATGGATAAGCGGTCATGGTTTCAGCCCAAAGGTTGCCGGTTCAACTCCCGTCCTTGGTGGGTAATTAACCAGTAACTAACCAGTGCTCTCCCCCATCCTCCTCTATGACTGAAGTACCCTTGCACGGGTGAGGCATGAATGCAATTTTATTGTGTGCTGTAAGCACTGTGTGCTGTTGAATGCTGTGTCACAAGGACAATGGGAGTTTCCCGGGTGGGCTTTCACTTCACAGAACAGTTGATCACAAGCATGCATGCTATATTGTGAGGGTCAGTGTCTTTTTAGCCTCAACTTAACACACTCTTTCAAAAAAAATGTTTTGGGCTTTTCAAGCCTTCATTTTTACTTTTATACGACAGGACAGTGAAGGTGGTGACAAGAAGCCAGTTGGGAGAGAGAGACGGGGAAGGGTTGACAAAGGGCCCGGGTCGTAATCGAACCCGAGTCGGCCGCGTAGTAGACGAGTGCCCTAACGTTAGCGCCCTAACACGCTCTTCAATTGAACTGATGAGCCCTTTCCACTTCAAGTCAGTGTGCTTTGTCAAGGAGACAGACACATGGAGACGGCTTCTTTTTCTTATTATTTGCATCGGTGTGAAGTGAACCTTTGATGCTCCTAAGTTGTGCTAAAACTTCAGGTGGCCACGTAGCTGCTTTGTCTCTGCGTTTGCCCTTCTGTGTCTTCTAGCCCTCTGTACTTCACTCTACTGTGGTAACAGTGACCAAGAAAGCGCCATAATTAGAGTCACACCACAGCTATTGCTTCTGCTACTGCACAAAGGCGCTACAAAGTAACTCTGGTAAATATGTCGCTAAGCTAGTGAAAGTCAATGGATCTGTGTAGCATTGTAGCATGCTACACGGATCCATTGACTTTCACTAGCTTAGCGACATATTCCCTCTTTTAACTTGTCTTAAAGCAAGACAACGGATTACATGAAAAATAAGACACTTTACCACCTTTATAAACCCTGGCCAACGATTTCAACTGTATTAAGCTCCAAAATAGTGGCATACCCCTTTAACAATTCTGAAGCAGCCTGGGCCTGGCCATGCTAACTGACGCTGCACAGTTTCGCTTCTCATTTAGTCTGGCCACTTGCACGATTTAGAAACATTTCAAATTCCATCGAGATGGGGAATCAAACGATTTTGAGCATTACCAAGAGCTCGATGGGGTGTGTTTAAGGCAATGATGCACCAGTTCAGTTAGCAGCTGAGCGGAATAAACGGTGGTCTTATCGATTGTTACTTCAGCCAGTAGCATAGTCACTTCATGAATGCGACCTAGACATGCCCCTTGCAATTCCCTCACGGAGCTTTGTGTATAGACTCCGAGCTTCTGTCTTCTGCTAAAGAGACAACTTTGTGTACAGATTCCCATAATGATAGAAACCCATAGATGATGTGGTCAAATTGCACCTGCATAAGAAATGAATGTGTGAGACAGTGAGCGTGTCCGTGTGTAAGTGTGCACGCGTTCGTTTCTGTGTGTGTGTGTGTGTGTGTGTGTATGCGTGCGCTCATGTGTGTGCACAAGTTCGTTCGCGAGTTTATGCGTGTGTGATGTGTGACTGAGATGTGTGTTTCTCTATGTGTGTTGTGTGTCCCCCCTGTAGAGTCCAAAGCGCAGGAGAAGAGGCGCTCCCACCACCACCGCCCCTTGTTGCGCTCTGCTAACACCGCCACCTCCTCCTCCGGCCAGGCCTCCTCCGCCCTCCTCTGCCGCCCCCCTCCCTCTAACTCCTCGTCGTTGTCCTCCTCGCCCTCCTCCTCCTCGTCCTCCTCCTCCTCCTCCACCACCTGCGGCCCCCCGCACCCCCCCGGCACCTGCTCCATCAGTATGGCAGGTCTGTACACCCTCCAGCCCCCCAGCCTGGCACAGCTGCTGCCTTCCCTGCAGGTCATGCCCCGTGCGGGGCTCCTCACCAAATTGAGTCCCCTGATCAACCAGGGCCTGCCCCCGCTTACTTTCCTCAGCAGCGGTGAAGCCACGAGCAGCGGTCAGCATCAGTCGTCAGGGCAGGGTCAGGCCACGCAACCACAACCTACCCAGGATTGAGAGAAAGCAATGATAACAACACACTGTGTGTGTGTGTGTGTGTGCGTGTGTGTGTGTGTGTGTGTGTGTGTGTGTGTGTGTGTGTGTGTGTGTGTGTGTGTGTGTAGGTATGTGTGTGTGCGTGCATATGTGTGCGCGTGCATGCATGTGTGCGTGCGTGTTTGGATATGTGAACTGCACAAGCGTGGTGCTAAACCCATAACGAGTGTCTCAAATTTCAGATTGTAATACATAATTATTATTATTTTGAATCACATGGAATGCACCTGCGCAAAACAAGCAAATGATTTAATTAACAAACTGCTCTCTAGCACCTTATCATGTTTCTCTGTTATTTTTACTTTTTGTGATGTCTTTCCCAGTAGCAGCTATTTAAGACGATAATTTGAAAATTATAACTCATAATTTATGACAAATTTCTTTAAAGGCGTGTTCAGGCTGACCGAAAACCGTGCCGTGGCTCGCACCTAATGTGGCACCGACTGCTATGTTCATGTCGAAAATCAGAGCGTTCAGGAACCAGACAGACTTGTGATGCGCACCAAATTCTTTTTTTTTTCTATCGGCGAACTGTGACGGTAATATTGGCCTCAGTAGGTTCAAAGTACACCCAATATGAACGCACGTCTTTTCAGTGTTTAGCACTTTGGTTTCTGAACATAACTGGTGCTTGAACCGGCACTGGTACAGTTCTGGCCAGCCTGAGTACAGCCAGAGGCAAGAAGTTGATGTATTTTTGGGAATCAAAAAAGAAAAATTTGCAATGTACTATGACCTGTCGGGTTGAGAATTTTTCGTTTCGGAAGCAAACCTTGGAGGTCCATTCTGTACCGTACAAATGCGTCTTTGAAAGCATTGACATGTAATCATGATAGTACACGATTATGATAACTTTCTGTTGCACTGTAGAACTATTATGCAACGTTATAATTTAAACCCAACACGGCTTTTTATTAACACATGCGAAACGGAACCATGACCTACCTGTGACCAACGTTTTTTTTTTTTAATTATATATAATCGTTAAGTTACTGAAAGTTTTATGTCACTTTAATACGACGTGATTTTTATTGTGTGAATTTCTTCACGACGACATGCCAAATGTCTTTATTTTTGCTGTGTTGCACTCGTAATAATGTAAAAAGATTTTTTTTTATTTTGAGAGTATGCAGTGGTAATCATGGGAAGACAGTTGATATGTGTGTGTGTGTGTGTGTGTGTGTGTGTGTGTGTGTGTGTGTGTGTGTGTGTGTGTGTGTGTGTGTGTGTGTGTGTGTGTGTGTGTGTGTGTGTGTGTGTGTGTGTGTGTGTGTGGACATTTACAGCCTTTCATGTATTCTATTCCAGGCCTACGCCACCCACCCCCCACCCATCACTGCTAAGATTTGTATCTTCCCTTTCCGAATTTCAGTCTATAAAAATCCTGTTTGCTGGAGACCTGCACTAACACATGGACGCTTGATCATGAGCAGTACACACACAAACTGTTCTTTAAAAAAAATAATGGATGATTACATTTCAACGTTTCTATCACCTATACATATTTTTTAAGCAAACACTAACCAAATTCAGCGATCACATTGGTGTGTATCTAACCTGTCTACATGACAGTCCATGCGTTGTGTGTATACGTATGTATTTGTGATCCAACTGTAAACCATGTGTTCACATCCTCTGTCACTGCCTTTTTGGTAACCGCTGATGGCTTCTAGAGTAGGACCACAATATACTGTAGTCAGGTTGTGGGCCTCGGCTAGTTGCTGTAGAGTCGCAGAAGCCTCGAAACTGCGATGCTGCCAAGTGTCTCGCCCTGCCTCTTCTCACAAACCATCTCCAGTGCAAGCAGCAGGTGAAAGATCTGACGTTAGATGCAGCAAGGTGTAGAGTCCAGCTCCCTCCTGAAAGTTGACTGCAGCGAGCTGTGCCATTTGAAATAGGCTTGGTCTATGAATTGGCTTAAATAAATGTGCATGTAGAAGGTTCCTTTGGTTGAGGAACTTAGTCTGTGGATCTGGGTTTAAGAACAGAGGTGCTTTTTGAACTTGTTCTGATGATCTTGTAGTAATTTTGTGGAGCTTCTAGGCAATGTTCTACAGAGCAGTGATGATACATAATGAACACTCTACTGAATATGACGTCAAGACATGTTAAGATGCTAGGTCACAGACTAGACATCACACTAACCCTTTCAATCCACACGGGGGCACTGCTTGACCGTTTGGAATGTGGCTCCCATAAAAGGGGTCACGGGGTGAGTCAAAGGTCAGCGAACTAGACCTTTCCGGGTCGGCAGGTAGGCTAACAGAAGTTAGCCTGAGAGCGTTGGCAACGCAGAAGATCTTTCGCCGGAAAACTCAGGTCTGGGATTAAGCCCAGGTACAATGGACTTTACGGGATTTCCAGGAGTGCACCGTGTTTCCCCCCCTTACCTTTGAACGTGGAGGAAAGCCCGTAGGTCGACGGGAAACCGCTTGCGCTGGCGGCATCTGCGATCGATGCACCGATGCCCGATTCCCCAGGTAAGTGGTGCCCCCCGACACGCATCCAACAGGTTAGATAACGTACATACTGCCGAACACGTTAATGCATACATAAATGTTAGGAGTTAGAGGGCGGAGTATCTAACATCCTAATAGTGTGGGGGCTCATGCCGGGATTTGAATGTTTGTTTTGGGGTCGTTGGTTTTGTGTAGCATGCGTTGTTCGGTCAATGAGTTACTGTTTGTAGCATTTGGTAGCTAGCCAGCTGGTGTTTGGGTTAGCGGTCAGGGGAAACGGTGTGAACTTTTGGATAGTACGTGCGGTTACGTCCTGGTTATTGTTGTTGTTTGGTTACTAGAGCGTGGGTGCGTTGAGTACCAGAGGAAAAGCATTTGAAAATGTCCGTGTTTGACGCGGAGGCCTTTATGGAGGAAGATGTGTCGCGACCAAGACTGGTTAAGTTAACGAGGCCGAAATTGCTGAAGCTGGCGGAATTTTACGAAATTGAAGTTGAGCCTGATATTCGGAAGGGCGATCTTGTTAATAAACTGCTGGTGGAGTTTGGAGTGGACGACCAGGAAGTGAAAGCAGCAAGGGAGAAACTGTTGCGTGAAGAACAATATGCAAGAGAAAAACAACTACGCGAAGAAGAAGATGCCCGGTTGGAACGCGAGGCACAGCGAAGGGCCAGAGAGTTTGAGCTAGCCCAGAGGGAGAGAGAGGAGAAACAAAAATTAGTGCTAATGGAGATTGAACATTCCAAAATAAAGCAGCAGGAAAGTCAGCGTCAGCGCGCACACGAGGTCAGGTTCGATCTTGAGAAATGTTTCAAACTAATGCCGCGGTTCTGTCCTGAGCAAGTGGATGCATTTTTTGATACTTTTGAACGCATTGCGGCAGAGCGACAGTGGCCCGAAGACGAGTGGGTAACATTGGTGCGTAGAGAACTACGGGTAAGGCCCAAGAAGCATATGCAGCGTTAAATGCTACTGTGAACGATTATGCCTCCGTGAAAAAAGCTATATTGCGAGCATATGAACTTGTCGCCTGAAGCTTACAGGCAGCAATTTAGGTCTGAAAAATTACAATCTGGGCATACGTAATGGGGACCTGGCCAGGCAACAAGAATTGCTGTTGGATAAATGGCTCAGAGCAAGTGAAGTATACACCTATCAGGAGATTAGGCAGCTTATGCTTTTGGAGCAATTTAAAGCGAGTGTACCACGCCATATTGAAGTACATCTCAATGAGCAGATGGTAACAACGCCTCTAAGGCTGCAGAGGTAGCAGATAACTAATGTGTTAATCCATAGGGAGGCGGGACAGGATAGAAGTTCATGGGGGCAGCTTCGTGGCGGCCTGGTGCTTCGGCAGCTCGGCCAAGGATTGACCCACCAGGCTCTGCTAGGACACAGGTGAGCCCTCGGTTGGTAGGGCGTCGTTTGCCACTGACGAAATCAGGTGTCATTACTGTAAGCAATTGGGCCACATTAAGTCACGCTGCCCACTCCTGTATAGGAAAGAGGAAGGTACTGGTAAACCAGTGACTCTCGTCCTGCCAGGCTCATGCAGAAACAGGAGGAGACAAGCAATGAGGTGTCAACAGTAACCGATCCTCTGTTCAAAGCGTTTGTGTCTGAAGGCTCAGTGGCGCTAGCGGATGGGGAGCCTGAGTCAAGGGTGACTATACTAAGAGACACTGGGGCGGCTCAGTCTTTACTGCTTGCGGGGTCCTGGAATTACCTGAGAGCTCATCATTGGAAGGCAGCTGTCCTCGTTGAGGAGTGGGCGGGGAATATGGTGCCGTCCCACTTCATAGGTGTTTCTGAAGTCCCCATTGGTGACTGGTGTTGTTACAATTGGGATAATGACCTCTCTTCCAATTAAAGGAGTTACACTGTTGTTGGGAAATGACCTAGCGGGTAGTCAGGTCAGGGTGGCGCGGTGGTATGTGTCTCGCCTTGTGTTAGCCCTGAAACTGAGGCATTGGAGAGGGAGTTTTCCGTCTGTGTTTCCGGCATGTGTGGTGACGCGGGCCAGGGCAAAGGCAGCAGCACGCACCGAAGGTGGTCGAGACAAAATCTGGCGGCGTGCTAGGGATTCAAGAAGATGGACCTGGTCCTTGTGAGTTGAGTGCGACAGCTCTTATCACTGCCCAGAAGGAGGACCTGGCGCTGTCTCAGTTAAGGGAGGGAGCTGCAGATGTTGAAGAAATTAAGATGATGGCGGAAGGATTCTACATACAAGACGATGTCCTGATGCGTAAGTGGCGCCCCCCAGGCAGGCCAGCCTCAGAGGACTGGACGGTAGTCGAGCAGGTAGTGCTGCCCCTTAGGTACCGTAAGGAGGTGATGCGTCTGGCTCATGAAGCTGCTATGGCTGGACATTAAGGTGTGGGGAAAACGGAGGAGAAAATTATGAGACATTTCCATTGGCCTTGCATGCATAGGGATGTAGTTGAGTTTGTGCGTTCTTGTCATGCGTGCCAGGTGTCGGGGAAACCAAACCAGAAGATACCTGTTGCACCCCTTAGCCCTTTACCTGTTGTGGTCGAACCTTTTTCTCGTGTTGTTATCGACTGTGTGGGGCCCTTACCAAAGACTAAAAAGGGAAATGAATACTTGCTTACGATCATGGATGCAACCACTCGCTTTCCCGAAGCAGTGCCCTTGCGGAATATTAAAACAAGACCGGTGGTGGAGGCACTGCTCCAGTTTTTTTCGCGTTTTGGACTACCGAGAGAGGTGCAGTCGGACCGGGGCACAAACTTCACGTCAGGGGTGTTCCAGCAGGCTATGGTGGAGTTGGGAATAGAGCAGGTCTTGTCTTCTGCTTATCATCCCCAATCCCAAGGGGCTATTGAGAGATATCATCAAACCTTGAAAGCAATGATACGGGCTTACTGTGTACAATTCCCGGGTGACTGGGACTGTGCTATTCCGTTTCTCCTTTTTGCCATCCGGGATTCTGTAAATGTCTCTACAGGGTTTACTCCTTTTGAGCTGCTTTTACGGGCATGAGGGTGCGGGGGCCGCTAAAGATGGTTAAAGAGCAGTTTCTTGGGGCAGGAGGGGAGGATGATTTGTTGCAGTACGTATCTTGTTTTAAGGAGCGTTTGACAGCTGCATGTGAGGTAGCCCGGGAGAATTTGGAAGTGGCCCAGGCCCGTATGAAAGAGCAATATGACAGAAAGGCAGTATGTCAGTCATTTAAAGTGGGGGAAAAGGTGTTAGTGCTGAAACCGATGAGAGGAGGGGGTCTGGGTGCAGCGTTTGTGGGGCCTTACACTGTGGCGAAGAAAGTAGGGGATCGAAACTATGTCCTAAATACTCCTGATGGTCGCAGGAAGACGAGGCTTTGCCATATCAATCTGTTGAAACCCTACCATGGCCGGGACGGGGCAAGTGTGGCTGTGTGTGTGTCTTCGGACCTAGGGGGGGGGGAAGAAGACGACATGATTGAGGTGGAGCCGGTGTCTGCACACTTGGGTAATGTGGCAGCCTTAAGTAAGCTGGAAGAGAACCTGGGGCATTTGTCTTCTGACCAGCGAGATGAGGTCTGCACTCTTTTCCGCCAGTTTAGTGACGTCTTTAGGGATCGCCCGGGCGCACTGCTCTGGTCGAGCATGAGGTTCAGGTGGGTGGAGCGGTGCCTATCAAACAGCATCCATATAGGCTCTCTCCATATAAGCTGTCACTGGTTAAGGAGGAGCTGACATACATGCAGGAGATTGGGGCGGTGGAGCCAGGGCAGAGTGAGTGGAGTTCACCGGTGGTGCTGGTTCCTAAACCGGATCAATCATGGCGGTTGTGTATTGATTATCGCAAGGTAAATCAGGTAACCCAGACTGATGCTTTTCCCATACCTCGGCTAGAGGATTGCATTGACCGCATAGGCCAGGCTCGGTACGTGTCAAAGATTGACCTACTGAAGGGTTACTGGCAGGTACCACTTTCTGTGTCGGCCAAGCAAGTTTCTGCGTTCACCACCCCAGACGGTCTGTATGTGTGTAATGTTCTGCCATTTGGAATGAAGAATGCACCCGCTACCTTTCAAAGGTTGATGGGGAGGGTTATAGCGGGGCTAACCAATGTGGTTGTGTACATTGATGATGCTGTGGCCTACAGTGACAGCTGGCCCGAGCATGTGGGACTTTTGCAGCAGGTATTGGAGCGGCTACAACAGGCGGGGTTGGTGGCGAATCTCGAGAAGTGTGAGATTGGGAAGGCTCAGGTCACCTATTTGGGGCATGTAGTGGGGCAAGGGCAGGTGCTGCCGAGAAGGGCAAAGATTCAGGCGATTGTGGATCTACCCACTCCTAACACACGACGGCAAGTGATGCAGGTGTTGGGGATGTGTGGGTTTTACCGACGTTTTGTTCCAAATTTCTCCACTGTGGCAGAACATTGACGAGTCTTTTGAAGAAAGGGGTGATGTTTGTGTGGACAAGTGGGGTGTGAGAAGGCATTTAATCAGATTAAGGCTATTCTGTCATGTGAACCTGTGCTGGCGGCCCCGAATTTCAGTGTTCCCTTCAAGTTTAGCAGTGGACGCCTGTGACGTGGGAATAGGGCGTGCTGTTGCAAGCTGATTCAGCGGGGCTGGACAAGCCTGTCGCATACTATTCCAAGAAATTGAACCGGCATCAGAGAGCTTACTCTACCATTGAGAAGGAGGCATTGGCTCTGGTGTCGGCGGTACAACATTTTGAGGTTTACTTGTCGGGGTCGCCTGCAGATGTGGTGGTTTATACTGACCACAACCCGCTTACGTTTCTGGCCAAGTTCAAGACTGCAAATCAGAGGGTGTTTAGGTGGGGCTTGGTACTCCAGCCGTTTAGCCTGGTCATCAAGCATGTGGCTGGTAGGGCAAATGTGGTGGCCGATTCCTTGTCTAGGCTGCTTCCGAAGGGAGATACTTGAGGTGTTGATGGGTCTCAGGACCTAGGTGCATAGTAGTCTTTTGATTGGGGGGAAAAAGGGGAAAAATAAATAAAAAATTACAAAAGTTAGGAAGAAAAAAAAAAAAAAGGGGGTAGATTTATTTTTTTTGTTTTTTTTCTCTTGTAAGGGGGGAAGGATGTTAAGATGCTAGGTCACAGACTAGACATCACACTAACCCTTTCAATCCACACGGGGGCACTGCTTGACCGTTTGGAATGTGGCTCCCATAAAAGGGGTCACGGGGTGAGTCAAAGGTCAGCGAACTAGACCTTTCCGGGTCGGCAGGTAGGCTAACAGAAGTTAGCCTGAGAGCGTTGGCAACGCAGAAGATCTTTCGCCGGAAAACTCAGGTCTGGGATTAAGCCCAGGTACAATGGACTTTACGGGATTTCCAGGAGTGCACCGTGTTTCCCCCCCTTACCTTTGAACGTGGAGGAAAGCCCGTAGGTCGACGGGAAACCGCTTGCGCTGGCGGCATCTGCGATCGATGCACCGATGCCCGATTCCCCAGGTAAGTGGTGCCCCCCGACACGCATCCAACAGGTTAGATAACGTACATACTGCCGAACACGTTAATGCATACATAAATGTTAGGAGTTAGAGGGCGGAGTATCTAACATCCTAATAACATGTACTAAAGACGCTGCTTTTGAAGTTGAGTCTGCAGAAACGGTTTGGGCTCTGGCTCAGTGTTGTGTAGGTGGTCTGTGATGTTTGCCAATACAGGTGTTCTGACATTCAGTACGGTTATAGTAGTCTTGTGGTCGTATAGCCCACCTTATTGTGGTCGCCATTTTATACACCAATGATGTGTTAGGGGAGAGCTAGTTATATTTAGCGTGTTTGTTGTAATATAAACAAAGGATGTATGTCCATGCTGTGCCTACTTGTCGTTTGTCTAGTGTTTATTTTCACATGTATTTTATATAAAGACATTCTAGATTATTTGATGCCTTTTGAAAAAACACACTCTTCAGAAGGTCTCTAGTAGTGTTGGGATTTGGAAGATGAAATGCATTTCATGAAGTAAAACTTGCACAACTCCTTATTCGCCGTTCTCAAGTGCGACTTACCACATTTGTGCTTGTCAATGTCGTTCACATCTTTATTATTGTTATACACATGCATATGGCTATATATATATATACATATATATATATACAACATAGAAACTTTGATAATGTAACGTGGAGTAACATTTCAGATGTCTGATCTTTTCTCTAATAAATATTCCTCTAATGGTTGAACTGAAGTGGTTTGTGACTTTCACTCTTTTTTCTGCATTTTTTAAAAACCCTCCTCCAATCTCCTTCCTGTGTGTGGTGAGTTTCTCTGATATCATTTTCCTGTGTGTCACCTGTAGTGTTAATTGGCTCGTTTGACTTGGACTGGCTGCTCTAAAATGACGTGAAAGGAGGGTGGACAGGATTCGCTTTTTTGACAAATCAGTAAGCTGCAGGCATAAAGTGTTGCCAGTTGCTTACTGATTTGATGCCTATCGATCCACAATTTTCACAAATTTCATCTGAACTCATGTCTTGTAGTCATGCTGCCAAACAGTCTATAGACAGCCAAGTCAAACAAGCACATAGTTTGTTTGCAAAGAAAGGCATGGCGCTATGCAGAAGTGATAGGGAAAAAAACAACAATTTTACGTCTACGTGGACATCTTACAATGTTCCTTAGTCTGTCATGGATGATATTGCATGGCAATGCCTGACTATGCAAGAATTCCCCTTTTTTCCCTGAAGTCTGCTCCTGATTCCTCCTCACATACTCTTCAAAGGCCTGAGATGAAATCACATCAAGGCTTTGATTATGCTATTGAACCATTGCATGTTTTATTATTTCGTAAATCTTTTTGTTATTCATTTCTGCATCAGCAATACATCTAATGAGCCATCCAAGGACCCCCCCCCAAAAAAAAGGATATTAGCTGAAAGACTAGGACTAGGTAGCTGAAAGCCTCTTTTCCACTGCCGTTTGACCTACAGCTCGACATAGCGCGACTCGGCCGCCACTATTTGCTTAATAAAAAAGTGCCGGCCGAGTCGCTGTGTGTTGAGCTGTAGGCCTACCATAAAAGCAACAGTGGAAAAGAGGCATATGAAAGATTAGAGGGCTCCGCTTGGAACGGAGGGGACTTCACAGTCTAAGGTCTTGTCATGTCCTGCATCGCTCATGTCACTAGTAGTATCTGTCAACCTACCTACCAGCCCCCTGCCCTTACTGCTTACCCTAACTGTTCAAGTTCAAGTTCAAGTAGCTTTTATTTGTCCCAGTTGGGCAATTGTTTTGCAGCAGTAGTAGCACACAGACACATACACACACACACACACACACACACTGCTTACCCTAACTGTATCCTGATGTTGAAGAGAAGGATCACATTAAGAGTAGCAGGGTGTAGAATGCACATGGACAAAGCTGCCAGTTAGGTTAAGCTTAAAGCTTGCAGTGACAGTGACGTAATAGGACAAGACATTAGATTTGGAGGTTGTGCCCATCCAAGCGAAATGCTGTGTTGTTCGGGGAGTCCCACAAAAATGGTACCTGTATTGGTGTTACAAGGGTACAGGATTGATATGTTGTAGGATCATTCTGTGAAAAAACGCTTCCATGTGCAAAAAGTTGAGAAAAATAGTCTTGTACTGTAATGATACTTCTTTTGGTAGAAAAAAAACACACAACATTGGATTATATTTCATCTTAGACAATGTGCAAAGTGCTGCAACATCATCTCTCAGAATTCCGTGATCAGGCTGGCAAACGTGAGCCTCCCGTTTCTCATATCACTTCAATCTATTGGGATAGGGATTGTTGTGGCTCTCATTGAACAGTTAAGTGTTCCAGCCATGAAATATGCAAGAGAGATCATTTGGCTGGCTTATTCTGGCTTGCTAAAATGGTCAACTCTATGTTGAAGTTCTTAGAAGCAGGCCATAATACATAATCTTTTAGGGTCGTCTGACTCCTGTAAAACCTACTTTGTCCCCATTTTTGGTCTTTTAGCTAAAGCATTTTTAAACTTTTTCCCCCCTAGCTTCAGTAGACAGATCTGGTTACCTACATGTTATTTTAAATCCATGGTCAACTCTTTAAAATACATGTTATTTTAAATTTAAATCCATGGTCAACTCTTTCTCTGACCTACTGTATATTTGTATTGTAGATAATAGAGTTGAAACTGTTCAGCTGTAATCATTTGTTTGCTGTAACTGTGGTAGAAACCCAAATACTATCTCAATGATAACTCAAATAAGTTAATGTGTTACTGCACCATGATGAGGTGAGTGGTAATGTAAGACTGAGAACTTCAAACTCCTTCATACTTCTGTTCATGTACATTCATGTTCATTTTTTATATATATATTTTTTTTTTTTGGGGGGGGGGGCACCCCAGTGGTTCTGATGAAGCATAAATTATTAGTTAAAGAGAGTACCTGCTGGGACTTGTAATAATTACAATTGTCAAGTTTAGGCTGGTAGCTTCTAGCCAGTGTGGGGCCAGGCATACAGTAGATTGAGTTAAAGATAATGTACTGTACCTCTAGTCGAGCACACTGTTAACACGTGTAGGCTATGAATATTTTTTGTTAACACATACGCTTAAGCCTTTTGTTTAAAGTTTTAGCTTTATATTTTTATATTTCTATACATTGTTTTAAAACCAAACTTTTAAGTGGAGATTTCTACAGTGCACCTGTCACAATGATGATTTGTTTTATCCACATGCCCTGTAGGCCCTTACCACATGCTGTTAGTCACTGAAAATACGTAACTACCATAGTACTACACACCACTATGACAGTGCGCAGGGCACTTTGGTAAATACATTACGACTTATTTTATTGCCATTCAGGTAACAGCTAATTTATAACCAGGGGCCATGTCTTAAGGGGGGCCAAGGATCAAATGATCAAACTATCTAGAAAATGGTTAAAGAAATAGCCATTTTAAAAAAAATCTGCATATGTGTCATCAAGGCCTAAGCCAATAGAAATGAAGAATGAATGAGAGCGTGTTTGAAAATTCTCTGTCAAGTTCCCCTTCTGCATATGTATAGGTATGGTTAGCATAATATATACCATATGTTTAGCCCTGGTTTATGTTTTGTATGGCACCGTACAGGCCCATGTCAACTTATTTTATATCACAGAAAAGTCAATTTATTGAACTCTTCTTCTGCCCATGCCCATGTACTGTAGATATGGTTAGCAGCAAATACCGTTAACCACAATACACCACCGTTAAACCCCTGTGATTCACATTCCTCAGATCAGGCAGGCTGACATCATTGATGTAGCAGTACAGTGTAGCATCAAAAAGTCCTTGAAACCTTTTCTCCCCATACAGCATCTGTGTAGTCCTGTGTAGTCTATTGTCAGCTTGTGATAACAAATTCATCCAGCCCCGTCCGGCATCTCATCCCAATTTTTGTTTGTGACATCATTCATCACCCAGGCAACAGCTGTCCTGACTTCGGCTCGACGTCACAAGGCAAAGACCTTCCGCCGCGCGCTGGCACCACCCCGAGGTGCGGCCGAGGGGTCAAGACGGGCGCGGGCCACCACGACACACCACAACAGAGGCGGAGCCCACTCAAAAAACAGGTTCATAATGTTGATGAAGATTCTCATTTATCCAGGCCATCATAGTCACAGGAGTTTACTTGTAGGCAAATGGACTTCTTTTTGCAGACGTTTCGTTCCATCTGCTATGCACCATGCTCCTTTGAGGTTGCAACCAAGAAGGTACAATAAAATAAAATTCACACCTTGAATTCAGTATTGTGTGGCCACCTCAAGGACTCTCAAGCTAATTTACAGCAGCACATGAGACCTTGTCATGTGGAAAGGGGTTCGCCTACAGTAACTTCTCCACTCTCTACAGTTGAATATCACACAAAAATAACTGATTCCCATCAGAATCACAATCTCACAGACAAGCAGACGAAACGTCCTCAAGCTACAAAAATACCAATTGCCTGCAACGACCAGGTTAATAATTATCTGTTTAATCAATTAATGGCTATTGCACCTGAGCCATTTTTTGGGAAACGGTACTCTCAGCCTATAAAAAACCTAAATATCTAAACTTCTGAAGCACATAATAAAAATAAATACATTGCATTGAAAAGCTAAGACCCTCATCTTGCATTAGAACTTATTCATTCAGTTCTAACATACCAACATGAGCCTGAATGCTGCGTCATGCAGCCTCAGGTGCTAGGGTCAATGTTGTAATACACAGCATCCAGCGTCCGGCATCATTGTTAAAGTGGCTTTCCACCATTTCTGGAAATTTGCTCATTTTGTTACCTTTCTTCTGTTCTCTCAGCCATTCTTTCTTTCATGTTGCATAGCGTCACTCATATAATATATTATATGGTTTTATATTATTATTATTATTATTATTATTATTATTATTATTATTATTATTATTCATTCCCCAGATTTGGGTGAATCACAGCACAGGAAGTCCTGCATGGCATTTACCATATTTCCCCATAAAGCCGGGTCTACTATTCACAAAAACTCAGCTTGGACCAAGCTACAAAGATCAGGCTACAAGTTTGACACAAAAAGTAACAAAAACACAGCCATTATACTTCTGTGAAAAACAAAATTGTACTGTAGCCCTTGGCCTTTCCAGACTACTAATAAAAGGCAGGCTACTATAAATTGAGGAAGTGCTGTATATGTAAGAATGCTTATTGCCACTATGCCTCACCCCTCTGTCTGTGGGTCAGTGGACCATGTTGTGTGCCTTATCTTGATGTTTTCTCTGTCTCTAGACCTCTTTGACCACCGAACCCATCAACCTTCTGTCCTCCATTGAATTCACCAAGTAATAATATTTTTGCAGACTTTTCATACTAAATGTACTGTATATACTGTATGTGCACAATTATAAAATATACACGTTATGCTTTGGTTTACGTTTTGTATGGTGTTGCACAGGCACATGTATATAGATGATTATATTATATTAGAATGTTATTGACAGTGATGGGTAACCCATTAGTTACAATCCAATGCCACATATTCCAAGGGACCTGGTTTTACCTGTCCCAATTCAACCAGCTGATTACCTGGTTATTTGATCAGCTGGAATATGTGCCATTGGATTGTAAACTAATGAATCCAGGGTGCCCGTCACTGGTCACAGACAAGTCAGTTAATTGAGCTAATTAAAACGGTAAACATGTGAAAAATATTTGGATTTCGATGATTCCAGATTACCGCTGCTTTACTGCATGCGCAACATGACTGCATGCAATACGGTAGGCTAAATGAGTTGCACTGTGCCCAGGGACCATGCACAGGCTAGATACAATATGGCTGCAGCCTAGGGGCCCCTACAGGCCAGCGGGCCCCTGATTGCTCAAAAGTGAAGAATTGATAGATTGATAGAATTGAAAGATACAATATTGATCCTTAATTCCTAGCACATAATTATGGGGATCCACAGCAACCTGTAGCCTAGGGGCCCCAGCCCATCTTCATCCTGCCCTGACTGTGCCTGTGCATTTCTGGGCCCTCCGGTCATGACCTTAGGTGCGAGCTGAAGCAGAGACCGAGCCGGATACCTGTGCGGCAGGCCGGATCCAATGACACGCTGGCCTTACCGACACGCTCATCTTCTTCACCCAAGAAAAACAAGCACTCAGCCACCAACGCCACTGTCAACAGCAGCACCAGCAGCGCCACCCTGAAGGTGTGGAAACTGATCAGGCCTGGTATCAAGAAGCACCTGTCCTTTACAGGTAAGACAACACCACCACCACAACACTCGTGTGTCTTTTACAGTAGCCTGAACGCCAACTGAAGAGACAGGACCTAGTTTTCAGACAGTAAAAACAAGAGCTGTCAGAGATGGCAAACTGGCCCCCTAACCAACGCTTGATGCACTTGATGTTGTGCGTGTGGCGCCCCCTGCACAAAACCTACACAGACACGCACGTGCGCACGCTCACACGCGCGCACACACACACACGGCAGGTGGCCAAACACACAGACTGACAGACACAGACAGACAAGGTCATTGCAATACCTAGCCCAACCCCCTCTGGTTGGACTGAAATGAATCTAGCAGTATTTTATATGCAGGCTCTACAATGACCGGGTTCATAAAATGGGTCAAATGAAAAGCGTTTCTATAGTCAGGATCGTCATCACCTTAGTCTATGTTCCTTTCACATTAGACTTCTTTGAATTGGTACCGATGCGAGATGTCATCAAACTGACTGTATGTACTGTATGTTGTATGCTGGGGACAGGTGTGACTGTGAAGGAGGGTCCGGCCCTGCGCCTGGCATCTAGAGTCCTCATCAGGACCCCTGCTGCACACAACTATCTGTACTCGGACAACACAGGAGCAGATACAACGGTGGAGGTGGCCAGCATCCAGGTAACTAATGCACCCGGGTAGAATTACTGTCCCACATTCAATGTCCATTCAGCATGATAGCTTACATGTAGCCCTAATTCCCAGTTCACAGTGATGCCAGACAAGTTATCAGTTGCCTGTTATGGTAGCCCTCAAAGAAGAAATCCTGCTCAGAATACTATTGACTTGGCGATACTCGATGACCAAGCCTTTTTATTTTTTTGCTCAGCTCTTTCAGAGATTCTGGTTGAGGGCATGAGATTCTAATGATGACATGGTTTGCATCTTTTTGGCCTCGATCTCAGAATCGTCTGAGAGAGAAAAAAGCTGCATTGACGGGCACTACCAACAATGTCAAGGGCCGTGTGAGCAATACAAAATGTTGAAATTGGCAGGAATCCTCCTTTAATGAGGGGTAATATGTCTCTTCTCTTATCAGTCCTTGCAGGATATCATCCCTGACGTGGTGTCTTCAGAGCCAGCAGCGTTGTGTGGGAATGTGCCTTTGGTGACTGAGGCATAGGCCATCAGCCACCATGCTGTTGGGGAACCCACTGGTACAGATGGAGGTGTTGCAGCGGCAGCAGCAGAGGACTTCATAAACCCTTTCCCGCCTTTCACATACAGTAGATATTATGAAGAGCTCTTTTCCGAAATGCGATATACCCAGGATACTTTGAGTTAGAACATGTATGGCATGCTCTTATCCAGATTATTTGTAGGCTTCTTGGGTTTGGGTGCTCTTAAGTCTAAGGTTTTTGTAGATCCAGGCTCAAAAATGAGAAAAAACTATCTAAGTCACTGCGAATTAAAATGTCTTTATCAATTTGATAAGTCTTACATGGACATATTAAAAACAAGGCCCACACGTAGTGGCATGAGCGCCGCCTTCAGGGCCCTTTTTTTTTAATATGTCCATGTAGGACTTGTGAAATTGATATAGACATTTTAATTTGCAGTGCCTTAGTCAGAGAATTTGTTCTCATTTTTTAACCTGTATGCAATTTTAAAAAATATTCCTTTTTTTAACTACTGATTATCTAAATAAGATGTATATAATTTAAGTATGTTGACGTTTGAATTTAGTAAATATCAGAAAACATTAACCCAGTTTAAGTTGCCTTGATGCCGTCTTAAAAAAAAAGATGTATGAAAATTGTATTTAAATGGCTTTTATTGTGTTTAGGAAAAGAGCTTTTCATATGCAGTTTTGCACATTGGCGTATTCTAGGGAACTGGTTGTGTGATTTATACATTAGATTTATTAGTCAAAGGACATTATAGGAGCACAAAACTGTGTTCCATTTTACCATGTGCTTTGGCTTCATGGAATATACCCCAAAATCAATGCACCTTTTCAATATACTACACTCCCTTATTATTTTGCACATGAAGATTATTTTGCTTCATGAAGACATGAAGAAGGTGAACTCTTTGATTTGCTGAAACTTGCACAGGCCAGCCGTTGAATAGCCGAAACAGGACCTTTAACTGCAGTTCTATAACTTTACCATAGTAGCCTCCATAAAAAGAAATGCAGACTGAGATACTCATTGTTATAATTTGACTGTTTGGCTTTTCAATAATGGTTGCATGACAGTTTTGTTTTTATTTTGTGTGCGGTTACCTGTTAAGTCTGTCCCTTACTATGCTTTGAGTTCTACCCTCTGACAGCAGTAGTTTGACATCTTCCTGTGATTCCTTGTTGATTCCATTGAGAGTAATCTCAATGGTTGATTTTGTCATTTCCCACTGTGGTAAGATTGTACGCAGGCTATAGGTTTTCTCCCCACATAAAATAAAGTGTATATGTGTAATGTACAGTGCAGTGTTTGATGTACGAATGAATGAAAAAGATATAAAGAAAAACATGAAGTTTATTCACAACATTTTCTGAAAAACATTCACACCAAGATTCCGTCTTGCCGTCGCGCGCAGTGATGGTCCCATGATCTATCAGGAAAGAGAACATGCGTCAAAACACGTGTGGGATACTGCGGTTATTACAAAGTGAGAAGAACAGAGCCTTTCCTTACCAGTTGGATGTGCAGTGGGGTTATTCTAACTTCTTGGGGTTGTTCACAGCCACATAATGGTATAGCACCACAAGCAGGAACAGCGACACGCCAAGCATGTTGGCAAATATTGCTAGCTGGACGTCTGTGACCATCCTACACGGGGAAGAAACACAAATTTGAGACCACTACTAAATCAAATCAACAATCTCTTTTGGCAACGACCTTCAACATCAAATAACGATTGATTTTAGACAGGTTCTTCTTCACTTGCATTAGGCAGCTACAGTAGGCAAACGAGAAAGCATGAATGAATGGCATCGCCAAGTCACACCTTGGTTGCAACTTGCAAGATCACTCTGAAAAAGGCATAACTTTAACACATCCAGTCAACCATGGAGATGCATACGGTCTTAGTGTTATGTTTTGTAAGCACAATGTAGGAATTTTTGTGCAAGAATAGGCCCTGTCTGCATCAGTAACAGTAGGCTACCCAAGCGCTAACTATGCTAGGTCAGTAGCCTACATGTCAAAGCTCATTACAACGGATATAACGCATGGAAGATGGGCACAACGCATTTAAAAACATTTTAGAAAGTAAGATTAAAAAGTAGTATTATGTACATACGTTAGTGTTGATGAGTTATTATTTGCTGTGGAAGAACGATTGATGGAAATGTGACGTTTCCTTCTCGGCCGTCTTCCGCTTCCCAAGCCTTCAGCTGATTTAGCCACGTCATCTGTCTGCTGTCCTTCAAATTAAGAGTCTGCCACAGAGAGCGATAGAGAGAGAGAGCATTGTCTGGTCTGGTCTGGTTTGGTCTTCTTGACTTTCAAACTTAATTTAATGCACATTCTTTCTTAAGATTCTTCACAATAAACAAGTATTTAAAGCATAATAATACAATAAAAAGCAGCCTAAAAATAAAATAAAGACATAAGAGAGAGAGAGAGAGAGAGAGAGAGAGAGAGAGAATAAAATAGACTGCCGTGTCTGTGCTGCTCAATAGGCCTATTAGTAGGCCTAGTTTTCAGGATTTCTTTTCATCATTCACCGTTGCTGGATAGAACATAGCCTAATTTAAGGTCTACATTTATAATCAGAAAGAGAAATGGCGGTTCCCATTTTCTGAGTGTCAATTTAGTTTTACTTTTAGCATTAATATAATTGTCTTGGTCATTCCCCTTGCACTCCTGGCACATTTCCCTTACACTCCTTGCATCTTTGGATGAACCTGCTCCATTGATGTTGAATATTTTGGTTGCCGTTCAAACTTATTATGCATACACTGGGTCAGGAATTAAATGGTTTCTGAGACACAGAGCATGTGATTGGAGGACAGAACTTGTGTACTTGGGTTAACCCATTGTAGCCTGGAGCGCTGCATTTAGGTGAGATTTGAGTTATTTTATTTCAAAAGTGGGTATGTTAGCGCTGAATGAACACATTCCAATGCAAAATGAGGATCCTAGCTTTTAAATGCAACTCATTGTTTTGTTTTTATGTGCTTCGGAGGCTGGAATATTTAGGTTTTAAAAGGCTGGGGGCACCTTTTCCCAAAAAGGGCTATGGCTAAAATGGGTTAACTATGGTGTCATGCCAGACCAACCTACCAGGTAAATGTTTTGCTGCTACGGGTTGTCTAGTTTACTAGACTATTGTATTGGCCTTGTAAAGCCCATGAGTTATATGTGCTATATTTGTATTCCCTTGAATTATGCCAAAAAAGTAGGTCATGTTTAATAATGATTAATTTGGTTACTGTAAACAGGTTTAAAGGTTTTTTTCTGGCAAATGCAGGTTTTCATCTGTAAAATGTGTCTTTTAGTTCCAAAACCTCCATGTCCAGCTGAACCTTTTGGGCAACACATGAGGATCTCACAGTGGATCCACTATAAGTCGAATCAAGTCTAATTTTATTTGTACAGCACATGGTTAGGCTACATAAACGCAATATGTGTTAAAATATAACATAAAAATACGATATTCAAAAAAGTGAAATAGGAGTGAAATGGAAAATATAACGTTTTTTTTTTTTAATAGATGTTCAAGATGTGGCCCTACCGTGGCAGATATGGTAGGGCACTCGTACGCGGCCGACCAGGTTTTGATTCCCGGCCTGGGTCCTTTGCCGGCCCTTCCCCATCTCTCTCTCCCAACTCACTTCCTATCTCTGCTTCACTGTCCTGTCTGAGAAAAAACAATAAAGGCTTGTTAAGCCCCCCAAAATACTTTAAAAAATGATGTTCAAGATGTAAAAATTCAAGTGAGCACCAAACAGATTGCAGAGCACCTTCCTGGGGCTTGCAGGCCCCGTAGGTGTCCACTGTGTGGCGCTGTGGCTGCCTGCTCTGGTGAGAAGGACTATTACGCCACATTGCTGCAGTAACACTTCCCCCTTCTTAAAACGGATGATAAACCCACTTTCAACTGTTAAAACAACAGGTCGGCCTTCACTCCTGTACTCGCAGACTGCAAATGTTCTTTCAATTCCTCTTAGAATAACCGACTGATAGATTTAGCAGGCCCACTTCTCAAATTAATAATTCTGTCCCTACATTGTGGAGCATATCAAATCTGTGCAATGGTTTTAACAGTTATACCCCCCTCCCCTCCCTAACACACACACACACACACGCACGCACGCACGCACGCACGCACGCACGCACGCACGCACGCACGCACGCACGCACGCACGCACGCACGCACGCACGCACGCACACACACACACACACACACACACACACACACACACACACACACACACACACACACACACACACACACACACACACACTTTCCCTCCCCACCTTTCTAAAGTGTTGAATCAGTCTCCCCACTTTTCCATTCTACTCTGCAGCTGTGTTTTGATTCGTCCAGAGTAACTCTTGCAATGCTGCACTGAAGCACAGTAGCTTGTGCTTACGGTACTATACCAAACCTCTATCACTCAGGATGGTGGAAAACCCTGTCGGCTTGATAAACCTGAATCATTTGAGGCACTCAATGCTATAGGATTCATATTTGGTGCAATTGCTAGGCCTATTGTAGATGAATTGCTCTTGGGAGCCATTTAAAAAAATATTGGGCCTAAGCACAGATGTGCCTTGATGACTTTGTGCCCTCTTGACGTTGAAATTGTGGTCATTACTTCTGTTTTCAAGTAAAGTTATCAAAGTCCAGAAGTTAATTATAGATGGCACGTTTCCTCATTCTTGGCCTAGGTACTTTCTTTTCTCACCTCTGGCAACGTTGTTACAAAACAAATAGAATCGACTAGAATCAACTCAACGTTAGCTGTGCATGCTAAAAAATGACATCCAGTCCCCCTGCGTGGCCTAATAGAATAGAATCAAACAGATTGGTTTGAATAATACCTATTGAATAGATTAGAATAGGACGGAAAGCAATACTGCTAGAATGCCTTACTTTCACTAAACAACTGCACAATAAAATTATACAAAGACAATCAGGCATCTCAATCAGCCATTCAACATGTGTTATATTGTTTACAACATAGAATACATGGGAAAAAAGTCAATGAAAACATATGAATGTGAATGGACATGATTCACCCTGAAGACATGGTTAAAAGAGGTAGCCTATTCCTATTGTAAATTATTGCACATTTGCTGATATTGCACAGTTACACTGGGACGCTTATAGCCTTCAATTGTAGTGAATCTTACAAATAGGGGATGAGATCCACAGTGCAATTGTAGTTCATAGTAAACATTGTGTCCATTTAGTGATGCTGCATATGTCTCCTCTATGCTATTATGTTGGTAAGACACATTACGACATAGTACTTACCACAGACTACCACTACATATAGGCAAGTATGACAGTGCAGTGGACAGCTACTGCATATCACAATTCCTTTGACTGTAAAAAGTTATGTGTGTGCTGAAAAAATAAACAATCTTCATCAGTATTAGTAGCATGCACAATACAATTGGTATTATTCATAGTAGAAATAAAATAAAAAGAAAGATCCATGCACGGGCCTTTCCTTGCTGTATTAAGCTGCAACATTACTTTTAACAGATTGCATCTAAAAAGGGGGTTTAGTTAAGTAAGGGTTAACGTTCGGCGAGAAGGTCGCTACCGTGGAATAGCAGCACGACAGAGAGAATCTTTAGACCCCGACGCGGAGCGGAGGGGTCTTGTTCTCTCTGAAGTGCTGCTATTCCACAAAGCGACCGACTCGCCGAAAGTTAACCCGCTTATTATATGGATATACTTAAATGATTCACACATGCGGGGACATTTCTTTAGACCTATTTAATGTTAAGATTGTTGCTGCGCAAAACAAAACAGTGCCGTTGTGGAACACCGCTAGGCAACAGCTAGGTAGGCTAGCCAGGACAAGTGTTGTCTATCACAGCAGCTGATTAGAGTGACAAAAGACCGGACCCCCTGCGGAGTGATATGAAACATTCGCTTTAGCCACTGACTTGTATACAAGCCAGTGGCTTTAGTAGTGAACGTCTTGTTGCCATTGACAGCGGTAGCCAGGACAACGGGTGCTGTCTATCACAGCAGCTGATTAGAGTCTTGTTGAAAAGTCGCTTTAGCAGTGAAAAGTCTTGTTGCCATTGACATCGGTCTGTTATAGACCAACCCGTCCGTTATCGAAAAATAACAGACGTCCGAACGTTGGGGAGCCCCGTTGAAATGAATGGAGCATTCGACAGATGACGTCACAACCATATAATAACAGTTGTGAATGCATAAGACATCAGAGAGGAAATTAGAGCCTCTATAAATTACCAGGCTGCAATTGAACATAAATAATTTAACACACCAAACCAATTCCCCAAATTTGCGTTGTTTCCTTCATGGCTTGTTTCTCCTTATACAACACATTAACCCTGCCCTGTGACCCCATCGACGTGTCCTTGAGTAAGATACTTAACCCAAATTACTCCTGGTGGCAGAGCGCTACCTTGCGTGGCAGCCACTGCCACAGGTCTGTAAATGTGAGGGTGAATGGATGAATGTGAGGCATACGTAAAGTGCTTTGAGTGCTCGAAGGAGTGGAAAGGTGCTATATATAAATGCAGTCCATTTACCATTTACTATTCACCATTAATGTGCATTTCTCGTGGATTTGGGTGAAGTCCATTTCATATTAATTTATCATTCAAAATCCAAGCCTGATGTATTTGAAAACCCTTATGAAATCCACTCTGGAACATAGACCAATATCCTCATCCACAAGGAATATTTTTTCAGATATATCATGTATTTTGAAATATTAAAGTTATGTCTATATCCAAGTGGCCAATGAGGCACAAGGCCAGGGGACGGAGGAAACAATGTCGGTTTTGGGATTTGCAGTGATGTGAAGAGATTTCCCTTCAACACTATTATGCTCAGTACCATTTATGACCAGCAGGAGGCTAAGAGGACTAACCCCTTTGAGGAGTACGATGAAATACTGTAGGCCTATTTGTGATAGAACTTTGCCAAACTTTTACTTTTCTTTTCTCTATGTACTCAGATACTCAGGGGGACCCAAGATTTAACATTTAATTTCAGGATGTAATGTTTAATTTCTCTGGGAATGTAGAATGTAAAATTCTTGAAGGACTGGGGGGAAATCCTCCTCAAA
>NC_085874.1:5924614-5929614 GCF_034702125.1 Engraulis encrasicolus
CAATGGGCTGCCTCAATTTAACTTGAGGGCTGGAACCAGTTTCTCAAAAGCATCCTTGCTGAACAGTTAGCAACTCACTAGCTTTCCAATGGGAAATGACATTGCAACCAAGTAAGTTGTTGAAGAGCAACAATGTTGTTGAGAAACGCACCCCTGGTCTCTAAGGAAAAAAACAAATGCACAATAGACGACAGCATCAAGCTGTTCGAGGACTGATGGCCCACTGGGAAAATGCCCTGTATGCCAAATGGCCAGTCCAGCCTTGGGTGGGGGATGGGGGATGGGGGATGGGGGCTGGTTCACCACCAGTGTGCTGGTGTGCTGGAGGATGGGAGAGGGCCACACGCAACCACCAGTGCATTCCTCCGGGCTTGACCTTCACCCGGCTGGGCCAATCGACATCGGACTTGCCTCTCGCTCCGGAGGGGTCAGACAATGAGCTGGAATGGTTGAGTCACAGCAGCTGAAGGGCCGGCTATAAAACACTCCACTCCACTCAAGCACTGAACTGCACTGCACTGCACGCATCAACGCCAACGAGGAAATACATGGAGGGAGGTGGTAGGGACAGAGGTCTGTCTGTCAGTCTGTCTGTCTGTCTATCTGTCTATCCTATCTATCTATCTATCTATCGGTCTGTCCTATCTATCTATCGGTCTGTCCTATCTATCTATCTATCTATCTATCTATCTATCTATCTATCTATCTATCTATCTATCTATCTATCTATCTACAGTGGATATGGAGTCCACACACCCCTATTCAAATGCCAAAGCCTATTCAAAAGTTTTAGTGATGTAATATAATGGCAACAAGACAAATCATTTCCCAGCTTTTTCCTACCTTCAATGTGACCTATAACCTACACATACGTAACCTGTGCAATGCAATAAAAAAAGAACTAAATTAACATTATATCCATTATGAGTAACTATCTAGACTAGTATCTATCTTACAGTAGGAGTGGAGAAGGTCTATGATTGTCATTCGTGAGAGGAACGCAGTACTCTCCCTCCCTCTCTCTCTCTCTCTCTCTCTCTCTCTCTCTCTCTCTCTCTCTCTCTCTCTCTCTCTCTCTCTCTCTGCACCTCTCTCACCCTCATTCTCTCGTGTTCTCGTGTTCTCAAAGAGATGACGACAACATCAGCCAGACCTTGTCCTGTGTAGCCTATGACCACTGTAATGTGCACACATTATCCAGCTCCATTCCAGCCCTGCAGTCCTTTCTGCTGCTTGTGGAGGGGGAACTTGTGTGGCTCGCAAGGGAGGCAGGAGGAGAGGGTGTGCTGTGCAACCATCCCAGGCAGCCAAAGCCTCAGATCAGTCTCCGTCCGTCTCAGCCCTTTATGCTGCTGACAGGAGCATGGAAGCCGACAGGGTGGAAAAGGGGGTCAGTTGTCCCGGGCCCACCGAGGAGGGGGTGGCAGGTGGACGGGCTTAGAGTTGGTTTCTCATAACATTATATGAATTGGGTGGAGGGGTCCATTCAGATGACTTTGTCCTGGGCCCGAATATAGCTGTCAGTGGTCCTGGAGAGGAGGATCAGTTCCGCTGCCAGAAGTCACAGAGAATGCACGGCGGCATGTCAGCTTGGACGAGCGAGACTGATGACACCACAGTCAGATATGACATCGTGAAAACGTAGGGAGTGACTGGGTGAAAATAGACAGCAAGCAGGCAGGCAGGCAGTTTCCGTTCATCGTCATTCGCTCCTATCTCTGTCTCTCTCTGTCCCTCTCTTTTGTGCTCTCTCTGTGTCTCTAATATTACTACCACTACTACACAAGTTATTTCTGTCTCTTCATTGCACACAGCTCCGAGAAACGTTGATTTATTTACTACAATGACAGTAAATGAGAAATAAATTCAAATTGTGATTCGAATAGCCTATCTGAAATTACCAGTGTCAAAATTTCGACATGCACAGAAATATGTAAATAGCCTTACATGTAGGCCTGTAGTGCACTTTCATATACCCATGCAAGGTATTGACAAAGCTTAAAATAGAATAAATAAATGTATTAAATAAATGTAGGGATATGCAAGGATAGAATCTAAATGCCACCTAATACATCTAAATGAGAAGTGAAACTCTGTGCAGTGTCAGTAGCCTTAGTTGCTACTAGGCAGCAGATATGGACTGCACACACTGGTGGCTTCTTTGTCTCCTCAGCCACAGGTGCCATTTGGCACCTCACAGAAGAAACGATGCAACACATCTTACAGTAAAGGATAACTTCTGCTAATTTTGACATGCAGTTGTAATGCTCACTCTACCCTGGACTTGTCAGTACCTGAGAATTTTCGTTTTTTCCCCTTCAGCCTTTTCCGAGATCCTGGTCATATAATGGGGGCAGCCGTTTGTTTACATTTAAAAAAAAAAATCCAAAAGGTTAGGCAACATCACGACACAACCAGCAAACAGTGATACCCCTTGGGATAATATTTGGAGTAGGCTTATGTTAAGAAAGTTTTTTAAGTTTTTAGTCTGCCCCCAATTAGAATAGCTCAGATCTCGTAAAGGGTGAGTCAAAAAATGCAGCATCACTGGGTGCTGACAAGTCAAGGGTAGTGTGAGCAATACAACAGCATATTGAAATTGGCAGAAATTATCCTTTAAGATTCATATATGGACTTTAATTTTTTATGACACATACTGTATTAAAACTGTCCCATTCTTCATTTTCTTCATACTATACAGCAGTTAAGGCATTCATGCGATGCCTTGCATCATAAACACTATACATTGGATGTGTATGAATTCCTGCATATCAAAAGATTTTTTTCTCTTTTTGTAAGAAAATTATATAGGTATTGTAGATATTATATCTAGGCTGTATTACATATAGATATATTTGTCTTAGGGTGCATCACTGGATGATGCCAGTTATTCTAAAGACCTTTCTAATGTGCCTGAAAGCTGAACTGTGTAGAGTTTGGTGTCACTCAGACAGACCAGAGTATTGCAAACATGTTGTCTATATGACTGGTCATCGAAAATGGTGGATTTGCATGGAGCGTGGTCCACCTAGTAATGTATTAAAAGTGTACATTTCAAATTGTAATGAATTCTTAGAAATTGATGGTGGTAGTAAATAGTCATGAAAAATATCAAAGTTGTTAACGGGCAACATAGCTGAGATATTGGAAATAAGCTGCTAAAAAACTACGCAACGAACCTTTAAGCGGCTTACACAGATCAGTAGTATCTCCTTCCATCAACTAAAGTATAAAGATATTAACTGCAGCCTTAGATTAGGTTTGTGACATTATACAGACTTGTCTCACGAGTGTTATACAGTAGATGGAACTGTTCGGGCCAAACCTGCCAAGGTCATTTAGGAGAGGGGGAGAAAAAAAAACAACCCATACGGTACATAGCTAAGGACCACCAGACAGTTATATAAATAAGATATGTGGAGAGGGACTCTAATGCATCTCCGGGGTATTGAAGTGTCCCTAACACTTGCAGCAGGCTGCCGTGTGGGACGATAGCATTACAGCTGAGTCAGATTCCATTCATTCAGCCCCAACTAAACAGATGTGGTGTGTGACGGTCACATCCAAATATGTTTTCCGCCATGCCTGCCATAAGTGAGAGTATAAACGTGTACTTATTACATGGCTGATTGTCAATGTAGAATGTACCGTTCTCTTGAATGGGGCTCGCCAACGTTTGCCGGTCTGTTATTTCTGAACAACAAACCTGTGATTTCCATTCATCACAGCACACTTCAGGCTGATTTTAGAACCCCCGTGTACTAGCATATCTCTGAGTGAGAAGTAAGGTGCACCACTCAAAATGAGACACAGATCTGTGTGATAGCACTATGACAGCATATAAAAATTTAAGGACATCTGCACACTGGCTCTCAGTCTATTATTTTATATCAAGTCAAGTCACGTGTACTTTATTGTAAAAAAAATCTATGTAACAGGGTTAGCACAGAAGTTTGAAATTGCATTTGACCAGTCTCCAATGTGCAGTTTAACTAAAATATTTAAATAAGACATTGACAATAATCTCTCTCTCTCACATACCCCCCCCCCCCCCCCCCCCCCAAATTTAACAGGATGCTTAACTAAATGTGGAATAATAATTCCACTGCTGGAACAGCGTGCATTATCTGGCTTACAGGAGTCCAAAATGTGTTATCTTTTGATAGAGGCCAACATTTTTACAAAACATAAATATTCTAGTGTTAATTAAACTCCCAGTGAGTTGACCGTAACACTCTTGTAGTTGGCTCTCCTCTCAAAGTGTTGAATTAACACTGCAAAGTCCTACTGTACATGCAGCTTATTATGTGGCAACTGCAATAGACAGGGATGTCCACAGAGGGTCAGCTTTTCTCATCTACTCCACTCCCCACACCGCACCACGCCACTTCTGCTGTGCTGCTAGCTCGGCCCTCTTGCAGAAGAGGCCTGACATTGCATGACAAGTGTGTCATTAATAAGGGCCAGTAATGCGGATCTGCACGTGTGGACACATGCAGATGACACCTGGGCTTGACTTCCTGTGCTGTATGGGGGGAAGATGTGGACATCGCTTCTGGTTCAAGAATTTATATTCGAGTGACAGAGTCCAGATTGCTGTCTCAAGTGAGTGCGCGCGTGCGTGCAAGTGCGTGCGTGGGTGTGTGTGCGTGCACACATGCATGCGTGCGTGCACACATGCGTGTGTGCGTGCACACATGCATGCGTGCGTGCGCGCGCGTCCTTGCATGTGTGTGTGTGTGTGTGTGTATGCTATGCATGTGAGTGTGTGTGCCCGTATGTGTGCATTTGTGCTTGTGTATGCATGCATATTAGTGTGTGAGAGTGTCTGAGTGTGTATTTCTGCATGTATGCATCTTGCGTGTTAACTTGTATGTGCCAAATCACTGTCTGTAGCATCATAGATCTGAGTGTGCATCTGCGCGCGATGCAACACAACACACACTTACAGTACTTCACCACTAGCACGCTGTCAGCTGAAAGATTCAAACAGTTCCTGC
>NC_085874.1:5932114-5952114 GCF_034702125.1 Engraulis encrasicolus
CTACATTATGTAGCATTACATTCAGCAGATGCTTTTATCCAAAGCGACTTACAACAAAGGACATAATCAACAACATGTGTGGGGGAAAGACAGAATACAGTACACTTGCAGGACAAGATTAGTGCGGGTGAGTAGTTTGCTTTGAAGGGAAACTTTCTTAGTGGCAAAGCTTTCACATGCTTCTTGAAGGCCGAAAGACAGACAGGCAGGCAAGGAGACAGGCAGGCAGACAGGCAGGCAGGCAGGCAGGCAGACAGACAGGTGGGCAGGGTGGGCAGGTAGGCAGGCAGACAGACAGGCAGGCAGGCAGGCATGCAGGCAGACAGGTGGGCAGGCAGGCAGGCAGACAGAAAACATATACCAATAGAGAGGTCTTTGAGGAAACGCAAAAAAACAATACTCACTATGAGCTTAGAAATGTAAACAGCTGTGTCATAAAGAGACAATAGTGTGAATCAGCAGATTATACTTGAAGTATTCTTGCTTCCTCCTCTGCTTTAGCTCCGCACTGCAGAGAGATTTTATAGGCCTTGACTACCTAGAGATCTGCAAGTCAATGTGAGCACTGAGCAGTTACATGCAAGGATATTCTGAATGTTAACAGAGTGGCAGTATTCGGCTTGCGCATGACTGTAAACCCTTTATTCATGCCGAATGTGGCCTTGTTGAATATTCCATTTGCAGAATGCCGTTTCACACACGCAAAGAAAATATTCCGGAACCTCTGACAATATTCCGCTTGAAAGCGGAATATTCCGTGCATGTAACTGCACTCAATGTCGTTCCTCACATCCTTTCCTGCGGCCTCCAGCCTTGGGATGTGAAGCTCAGCGTCACTGAAACTCAATTTTTATTCTTGCAAAAATGCAATTTAGAAGTTATTCATTTGTAATCAAGATACTGAATTGGTGGGAAGAAAATCCAAAAGCTGCTCTCTGCGCTGATAGGTGGGGAAATCTTATTGTTTCATCCAGGAGAAGGGGCAACACTGAGGAAAAGAGACCAGAGGCCAGGGGAAAAAGATGTGAGGAGGAACGTCACTTGATTTGCACCCGCGGGGTGCTGAGCTGTCCTGTCCTGAAGATTGCCTTTCTGGCTCTCCTGGATGTCCTGCTGCTACTTGTCCTTCTCTTCCTCATTCTCATCTTCATCCTCCTCTTTGTCCTCCTTTTTAGTTTTCGGGAGTGGACGTTAGCGTGAGCGTGTGTCTTACAGTTTTATTGTGTCATAGATTTCTAGTGTTATAGAGTGTTTTATAGTGTTATAGTGTGTTTAATACTGTATAGTCTTATAGTTTTTCAATGCATGTGACAAATAATAAAATCCTTGAATTCTTGAATCCTTGAATCGTTGTTTGTCCTCTACTGCTGCTTGTGGCAGGGATGTCCATGGCAGCCTCTCCCATCTTCCTCATCCATAAAGGCCTCTACCTCCTCATCCTCGCAGCAGCAGAATAAACGCCGCTGTCCCTCCATGAAATTATATACAGTATATATAAACACATCACCAAAAAGAAAAAAAAAACTCAAACAAAATAAAGGGTCCAGTGAAACCACACGTTGCCAGAGTGACCCCAGAAGGCTGCCGGACGGGGAGGACATGTCAAAGTGGCTGTCTAGGCCACTATGCTCCATATATCCGCACACACCGAGCGCGGGGTGCCCACCCTCCAATGCTATGCTCAACAGACCGCTAACAACACCAGATTTAGGTCACTAAGAGCCGTGGTGAGCTTTTACAGTTATGTTCCCCCCACAGCCCAGAGCACAAATCATCGACAAATCAAACCACTTGGCCATTTGACATGACACAAGATAATCATACGCTCTTGCCACTGGGCTGTTCAATTAGGAAAGAAAAAAAACATTGGACACTATCATTGTGGACGGGGCACGGCATTGGCCCCCTCTTTTTTTCTTGCTTGCAGAGGTTTCATGGAATGGCAGTAAATGTCCGCCATGTGCCGCTTGACTTTCTTTCTTGCCTCTTTTTCTCTTTTGTCTCTCGCACACTCGCTCTCGTTTTTTTCTCTTTCCCCCCCAAATGAGCCATTACATGACAGTGAATGTGGAGCCTGCAAGTTGAGTGGTCTCCGATGCCTCCTCACGAAGGGAAAAGGGCCTGCTCGTGCAGCAGCGCGTCTCTGCAGAGACAGGATGTAGGAGATTTCTGGGGCGCCCGGCTCCGAGCTCCCAACCACTGATGTCACAGATGACTTAATCCGCATAACAGGCCCAGCACAGCACAGCACTTACACACGCGCACACATACATACGGTACATACAAACGCATGCACACGCTCACGCACACATGGACACACGCATGCATGCACGCAGGCACACACAAATATGCATACACACACATGCGTACGCACACATGCATGCACGCACACGCGCACACGCACACGCACACGCACACGCACACGCACACGCACACGCACACGCACACGCACACGCACACACACACACACACACACACACACACACACACAGACACACACAATGACCAGGGAAGAAGAAGAAGAAGGAATAGCCAGAAAAAGAAGAAGACATTAGAAAGTTTTTTTTTCTTCTTCTCTTCCCTCCGCCCATAATTTATGATATTTTCTGTTTCACCTGAAAATGTGCTGTGTGATTTATGGCAGCTTTGGCAGAAGAGCAGCCTTTCAATGTGAAGCAAAGAAAAAAAGAACTTTCAACAAGACAGAGGCTGATTGGATTATCTAACAGAAACGATTTATTTTGCCAGGGGGTTCTGCATTTCACATTTCACGTAGTATATAGTTTAGCCATGATGAGTGAGACCTTTGAATATATAAAGATGATTGAACGGAGTAAGATAAATTCTAGCTGTGACATTGTGCCTTTTGCATTTATACTTTATTCTGTATTTATGGGATTGTATTAATATTTGTTAGCTAATACATCACCGGCACTGCGACCTACAACATATGCTGATATGAACATTTAAAGTCACTTTATTATAAGTAAAAAAAAAAACCTGTGTTCAGTTGACATGAGCTAGCTGTCGATTCTGAGCTACTAGGCCATTAGGTAACTACGGTCCCTTGGGATTAGGATTAGGGTTGGGGATATATGTTATCGTAAACGCCTCTTGGTAGCTCATCTCGATGAAGCAGCGCATCTCGACAGAACAACAGGACTGAAATTCTAAATGCTAAATGCCATTGCCTTTCCTACAAAAACATTTAAATACAACTATAAAGAGATTTTGACGCCAATAGGATTTTTTCATTGCCGTCAAAATCTGTTTATAGTTGTATTTCAAATTTTAGTTTTCTTTTGCATTTCTTTTTCTTTTACAGCTAATGTAGTAAATATTCTTCTAGCTTCACTGTGTCAGATAGGCTAATTCACTTAACTTGTTGAGGTATAACCATTTTTCATATTACTGCAACAAAATTCTCACATTTCTTTAAAAATATAAATACCAATATGAACACAAAATCAATTCCATCTGTTATAATATGCCTTTGTTTTCGTAATATAGCCTATAGACACACTGTACTTGGTGTCTGGTGCCGTGCCCCACTTTTTTCAGTTGAGCAGTTATTGAATTGTGATTTTAACATCTGTCAAAGGTTTTCAAGAATTCTTTTTTTTTTCCTTTTTTTTTTTTTAACAAAATCTGTAACTTCTGCAGCTGTGACCACTAAGAATTAAACACCCCCTACCCATCTCTCTCTCTCTCTCTCTCTCTCTCTCTCTCTCTCTCTCTCTCTCTCTCTCTCTCACACACACACACACACACACACACACACAAAGCCAGTTTCAAAACGAGGTGCCAGGGGTCACGACGGGAATCGGAATGAGACGGTGACAAACGGGTGACACCCTTATGTTTTGCCCATTGAGAGAAACACATCAGCAGTAGGAAATCGCTATGGAAAGAAAACAATACATCCCCCTCCTTCCCCTACCTCCTCTCCTCACCTCACCAACCCCCATCATCACCACCAACCAAAGTGGGGATGAAGAGAGAGAGAGAGAGAGAGAGAGAGAGAGAGAGAGAGAGAGAGATAGAGAGAAAGAAAGAAAGAAAGAAATGGAAACACAGTATCTATTTCATGCCCCTTCCATTTGCCCACCACCTGTTCCCCATGATCATTAAGCAGATCCCTCTCTCTCTCTCCCTCTCTCCCCCCCCCCCCCTCTCTCTCTCTCTCTCTCTCTCTCCTTCTGTTTGATAAGTGTATATCTGTGCTTGCACGCAATTGTGGAGATGAGGAGTGCACTGGCCATATTTACATCAACAGGCGCTGACAAAACTGTCCAATTATCCTCCGCTCCCCTCCCAGCTCCCCTTACCATCCTGCCTCATGCCCTCATGCCGCCCCTCTCTTACTCTCTCTCTCTCCCCCTCTCTCTCCCCACCTCTCTCTCTCTCTCTCTCTCTCTCTCTCTCTCTCTCTCTCTCTCTCTCTCTCTCTCTCCCCCTCTCTCTCCCCACCTCTCTCCCCACCTCTCTCTTTCTCTCTCTCTCTCTCTCTCTCTCTCTCTCTCTCTCTCTCTCTCTCTCTCTCTCTCTCTCTCTAGCTCTCTCTAAACACATCTCTCCTAATGACAGCTCTCTCTTTCAGCCTACCCACTGTATAATTGCCAAGGAGAGCTTGCAAACATTATGTGGTGTTAGTTCAGATTGATTGGTAACAGGGGGTCAAGGAAAGGCTTGGCTGGGCTGGGTTGGGCTGGGCTGGGCTGGCATGGGCTCCCAAGTAAAAAAAAAGTGCACTTAATATATACTTAATAAGTACGTTTTATTGTATTTAAAGTGTACTTCAAAAGTGTGTATTTAAAGAATGTTATTTTGGGACAACTTATAGTATACTTAAATACACTTGAAATATAATTAAGTAGAGCTTAATCACATTTTAAGTTGACTTTTTTGTACTAAAATCAAACTTTGTACAAGTGTACTTAATATACTAAAAATATACTTTACTTTAAGTACATTGTAAGTATACTAACCAAATAACTTTAAAATGTGTTTAATGTGTACTTTAGCATGCAGATAAGTGCATTTTAAATACATTAGAAATCTATTTCAATGTCACAAGAAAGTACTTTATAGCATGCTGCAGAAGTATATACTTAAGTTGTGTTATTTTGGGACAACTTATAGTGCACTTAAATACACTTGAAGTATGATTAAGTAGAGCTTAAGCACATTTTAAGTTTACTTTTTTGTACTAAAATCAAACTTTGTACAAGTGCACTTAATGTACTAAAGCATACTTTACTTTAAGTACATTTCAAATGTATTCACAAAAATCGCTTTAAGTACATTTTAAGTGTATTGACTCTAAATGTATTTTAAGTATACTACAAGTAGATTTTACTTTAAGCACATTTCAAATATATTTATTTTAAGTACACTTTAAATATATTTCAAAAGTATCTGAAAAAACATGAATGTAATCTCTAATTACTCATTTCCATTGTACATTGTCTTGTTCACAATCATCAGCCGTTCACATGAACCTTCCTTTCACCTTCACTTCAGACAACAACCACTGCCTCAACCAGGATTTGAACCCACAATTCACTGAACCACAGACCTGCACTCTAACCACTAGACCACAACTACCTGTTCTATAACAGACACAATTACGTTCTTGAAGTAATAGTCTTGAGTAGTACACTTTAAGTATACTTTTATATACTTAATAATAATACTTAGAAATCATTGGTGGTGGTATGCTTTTATCGTATTAAAGACACTTTTACATGTTTAATTTGTGCACCAAAAAGTACACTTAAAGTGCACTTAATACACTAATAACACAACTTAAGTACAGACTTCAGTATTGTGCTTAAAAGTTGAATAGGTAAGGCCTTACATGCCTTTTTAAGATCTGTTTGTGCTCTTCCAATATGGTGTTTTTACCATGAAAATACATTAACAAAATAGAAGGTGGAAGGTTATTTAATGTTACAAAGCATAATGAATAAATAAGCCTAGGTTAAAATACACTAAAATGATGGTTAAAAAAAAAGTACCCAGGTGAAAAAAGTGTACTTAATATACTTAATAAGTATGTATTTTTGTATTTAAAATATACTTCAAAAGTGTGCATTTAAAGAATGTTATTTTGGGACAACTTATAGTATACTTAAATACACTTGAAGTATGATTAAGTAGAGCTTTAACACATTTTAAGCTGACTTTTTGGTACTAAAATCAATCTTTGCAGAAGTGTACTTAATATACTAAAATCATACTTAACTGTAAGTACATTTTAAATATACTTACTAATTCACTTTAAAAGATGTTTAATGTGTACTTTAACATGCAGTTAAGTGTAACTATTTGAAGTATGCTACAAATCTATTTCAAGGTCATAAGAAAGCACTTTATAGCATGCTGCAGAAGTACATACTTAAGTTGTGTTATTTTGGGACAACTTATAGTATACTTAAATACACTTGAAATATAATTAAGTAGAGCTTTAACACATTTTAAGTTGACTTTTTGGTACTAAAATCAAACTTTGTACAAGTGTACTTAATATACTAAAATCATACTTAACTTTAAGTAGGTTTCAAATATTATTTCTAATACCAAACTTTAGCACATTACTTTTAAAATACAAATACACTTAAAATACACTTAAAATATACTACACTAATAGTATGTTTTCAAATACAATACATTTAAATACAATACACTAATAGTGTATTTTATAATACTACACTTTAACACATTACTTTTAAAATACAAATGTACTTAAAATAGACTTAAAATTGAATATACTAATAGTATACTTTATAATGCTACACTTAAGCACATTACTTTAAAAATACAAATGTACTTACAATACATTTAAATACAATACACTAATAGTGTATTTTATAATACTACACTTAAGTACATAACTTTTAAAATACAAAGATACTTAAAATACACTTAAAATATAATACACTAATAGTATACTTTATAATGCTACACTTTAGCACATTACTTTTAAAATACAAATGTACTTAAAATACATTTAAATACAATACACTAATAGTGTATTTCATAATACTACACTTAAGTACATGACTTTTAAAATACAAAGATACTTAAAATGCACTTAAAATATAATACACTAACAGTATACTGTATAATGCTACACTTTAGCACATTACTTTTAAAATACAAATGTACTTAAAATAGACTTAAAATACAATATACTAATAGTATATTTGACAATACTACACTTTAGCACATTACTTTTAAAATACAAATGTACTTACAATACATTTAAATACAATACACTAATAGTGTATTTTATTATACTACACTTAAGTATATAACTTTTAAAATACAAAGATACTTAAAATACACTTAAAGTGTAATACACTAATAGTATACTTTATAATGCTACACTTTAGCACATTACTTTTAAAATACAAATATACTTGAAATACACTTAAAACATAATACACTTATAGTATATTTTACAATACTACACTTAGCACATTACTTTTAAAATACAAATATACTTAAAATACATTTAAAATACAATACACTAACAGTATATTTTATAAAACTATATTTAAGTACATAACTTTAATAATACAAATGATTTTAAAATATATTTAAAATACACTAAACTATAAGTATATTTTTAAATACCATACTTAAGTACTGTACTTGATAAATAGAGTGTACTTAAAATATACTTTCAGAAAATTAAATATATTTAAAGTACACTTAAGTACACATTTTTTTGACCTGGGCTGGCATGGGCTGGGCTGGCATGGACAGTGCATGTGCCCTGTCCTCCACTGCCTATTGCCCTGAGTGATAACAGGACAACCTCGCGATAGCTTTTGTGGCCAAGTTCACAGTGAGAATGAGTCTTGTCTTTGGTTTGTGAACCTCACGTGGCAATGATGCCTGTGCTTCTGGACATAGACACCAAAATAAATCCTGCAAAGTATTTGTTTTTCAGAACTCTGTGGAGATTGTCATTTACCCAGATCATCTCACTTAAAGTGGTTTAGTTTGAGGAAACTGGCCTTGTTTTAGGAGCGTCAAGTCTACAACTTTTGACTGTTTAGTTCTTTAGTTGTTTTTAAATGTGTGTGTGTGAGTGTGAGAAAGAGAGAGAGAGAGAGAGAGAGAGAGAGAGAGAGAGAGAGAGAGAGAGAGAGAGAGAGAGAGAGAGAGAGAGAGAGAGAGAGTAAGAGAGAGAGAGAGAGAGAGAGAGAGAGAGAGGGAGGAGAGAGAGAGAGAGAGAGAGTGTGTGTGTGTGTGTGTGTGTGTGTGTGTGTGTGTGTGTGTGTGTGTGTGTGTGTGTGTGTGTGTGTGTGTGTGTGTGTGTACTGCACGTACATCCTTAAGTGAGTGACATCTGTAAATTTGATGGAGAGTGGTGTAGGATGATTGCCAGTTAGGTATGGAAATACATAAACTGTTAATTGGGTGGCCGGGGCAGCAGAGATCTCCAGGGACGAGAGAGAACATAAATAAAACGTTGCCGTCAACGGCAGCTGCGCTCATCTGACTCCTGCAAAACGTAATTATAGTGTCATGAGACACGCATGATGACAAATGCAACGAAACAACCACCACGCAAGCCGATGCCAAGCTTGAAAGCAAAAAAAAAGAGAAAAAAATCATTCGATGACCATGCTAAATCTTGTTCATTAACCACTTGCTCCTTAAAACCCGGGGCCGAAAATGAAGAAGAGGTTAAGTGGACCGAGTGCCCTCTTGTTTCCTGCGTGGGGAATTGTCAAGTTTGCTCACAAAACAAAAACGAGAAAGGGGGGTGTCTTAACTCAAAAGGCTGAGCTGCCGGATGGCGCGAAAAGGGCACACTCCCTATGGGACTTGCATTCGGGGGCTTAATTAGGACATCAGGGGAAAGATTCAAAGTGCTCGGAGATGAGGAGGAGGGGGGCTGGGCAGTTCCAATGGGTTATTTGAGCCGATCGTCTTTCCCAGTTCAAGGCGAATTGCTGAAAGGGATCTGACATGGAGAATCAATGAGAGGTGAGGAGGAATGCCTAATGACTCGGTCTGTTAGGGCGCTCTTTTAATAGTTCAGCCGACACTTAAATTCTATCTGCGTTGCACAGTGTCTAATTATTGTCTTTTATATACTCCCAGGGCTGAATGTAATAACTTTAGCGAGCCCCCCTGCCCCCATCACCACTACTAATGAGTATAGCACTTGTAAAATTCAAAGGAGGAAATCAACAGTTAATTTTGGCTTAGTTGTCAAGGCAAGAAAAATAATAGTAGGCCTAGATGATGTCGATTTAGCCTAATGTTTTCTACGCTTTTTGAGTACGGGGCCTGGTTTCAGACCCCCTAGTCAAAAAGCTTAGAAAACATTAGGCTACTGCCGCGTAAACATTACAATACCTTCACCACATCAACTCTAATAGAAGACCAGTTGAATCTTTGACCTCACGGTTCGTGGTGGGGTCTTCTCCACACCGCACCGCTCTAACCCTGTTGAGATGGGCTGCTTCGTCGAGATGAGCTACCATTGCCCAAACCGTAACCCATAACCTTAACCCTAACCCTTAACCCTTGCGGTGCTACTGTAACACGTCGGAATAGCCTGGTAGGTTAGCTCGACGGGTAGCTCACACAAAACTCTGCAGCGTCCCTAGTTGATGGGTTTCTAGAAAGGTCAGCTGCTCCACTGTGGGCTTCTTAGGAGCGGCAGCTGGGAAGGATAGAGTTTCCCCCTCCCTCACCTGCGTCCAGAACCAGGAACTCGCATGTCACAGCCCAGCGAGTAATTACTCAACACGTCAAGCTGTAATGCCTGCGATGTTAATTACGGCGGCGGAGGCCTCTCCCCAACACCCACCGACCCTCCCCGACATCCCCAACCCCTCGACGGCACGGGACGGGAGGGATAGGCTGTTACTCTCTGACTCGACGTCGGGCTCAGATTTACTTGCGAGCAGCATGTGTGTGTCCGCTCGGAGCACGAACAGAACAGTTCATAGCGCTGACAAAAAAAACTGCACCCACCCTCCTAGAGTGATTATCCGATTTCAATCCAGGTGTCGCAATATCGGTTAAATGTGTGTTTGTTTAAACATGTGCAGCATTTTCATACAACATCAGCAGTAGGCCTGTATGACTGCGCTACACTTAGGAGGCAGCTAATATTGAATACTGCTCAGTCCATGAGGCCACAAGAGCTTTAATTATGTACATAGTAAAAATACCAGTGCAAATATAACTCATAAGGAGTTGACTTTAACTTTGGTCGCATTCAAAAATAGTGTTCATTTTACTTTCTCTTTGGTCAGAGTTGATTCTACTCAATGTTGTCTAAATAGTAAGAGGTGTAGCGTTGAAATGAACCTGGCCACCTGCAAAATTTTACTCCACTACAGTATCACAGCAATTTTACTCTCCACAATGTTACAAATAATCCATCTGAATTTAAGTTTACTCTGAAATATTTGTACCCCATTTTGTACAGTGTAAGCTGCTCTTAAGTGTACAGTTACAACACCCACAGTCAATTGATTTTTTTAAGGCAAGAGGGCACACCTAGATAGGCAAAAAAATTAGATTAATAGACAGGACTATGAAACTTCTCGAAGTTATTAGGGACATAAAACATAATATTTTGTGTATTGGTTTGGTTAAGTTAGGTGGCTAAGAAGGTTTTCCCTAAGTTAGGTGTGTGTAAGTACAAGGGGAATTGAGATATTGCCTTTTCCGTGCAACAAAAAAAACATAAAATCGCATTTTGAGAAAAACGCATTTTAGTTTTGCATTTTATATAAGTCAGGCTATGAATGACATACCCACAAACCCTTTGATACACAGAAGCAGGGGGTAGGTATGAACATGTCCACCAAGTTTGGTGTATCTGGGTATTAGAGAATTAGGTATTCCATGTAGGCTATTGATGCTCAGGACGCCTGTGAGCATATTTAATGAGCTAGGGCCTAATTTGCATAATATAAACAAATAAATAAAATTCTGAAAACTGCCAATGCAAATTTTGTAAGGTTTTATGTCCATAACAAACTGAAGCAGTTTCATAGTCCTATCTATTAAACTATTTTTTGGCCTGTCTAAGGCCAATCTCGACACAAGCCAAATAGGCTAAAAGGGGTAGGTCTGATTGGTCTAATTTAGTGTTTTGTGGAAAAGTATGCCAATAATGTTCCATGATATCACCTTCTTTGGAATGTAGAGAACAAGGCCTTTGTCTACATGCGTTGAATGTGTGGGTTTGATGTAAAAAAATAGTCTCTATTTTGCTGCATAAAGTATAATATTTAGACAAATTTATGCCAAATTCATGGTCGCGCTCATACAAAGTTACACAAAATAAGCGACCAAACGACTTTTAATGACATTTTTCTGTCATTATTCTGAAAGAAGACAATTAAATGGAACAAATTCTGAAACAATCTCAAAATCAGCCAAATTTGAGAAAAATGGCATTTGGGGTGTGCCCTCTCGCCTTTACTGAGTAGGCCTGTCTGATTTATGGAATGACAGTAAAGACACCCTTAACACATCATATAATCACCGTCTGACATATACTAAATCAACACCTCGTTGGAGTAATCATTTCTATTAGCAGTCTTCATTACATGAAAGTAAAATGCCGTCGTCTACAGTGTCACCCTCACAGGCATGAAGTCATCTTCTAAACTAAACGTTGTTATTGGTTTTGGTGATGTGAATATGCATGTGTAACATGTACAGTATACTTTTGAATGACATGAAGGTGCTTATTTTGTGTCATATTTTGAATGTTTAGGAGTGGGATTTAATAACCTATGCTTCTTCCCACTCCTTTTCAGGTGTGATATGTGCTTTTTTGCTATTGATACTATTTTGTTTTTTGTTGACTTAGAGGCTGTTGTTGATTTTTCCCTCATAAAATCTGAAAATAAATCAATCAATCAAGCATGTGGCTCTGTATAGAAAGCCACTGGCACCTCCAAGGAGCCTCTGGGGTGCTCAAAAGTAACTACAGTATTCCCCAAGCAGACTTTTCATGTTTGGTCTTTGGAGGGTTGTATAAAACAGGATTTTGCACATAAAAAATATAACTTTTTTCTTCCAAAGATTTTATGGACTAACTGTTCAATCATAGTTGCAAAAAATCAAACAACATCCACTTTTGTCTTTACTGTACACCACATTTTTCTGATTTATTAATCGCCAGATCAAATTGAGTTATTAAATAAAATCCCTGTGGTTCCTCCCTGACTAAAAAGTCAAAGGTGAACCAGTGTTTTGTATGCTTGAGTTTTTTTTTTCTTTTATCACTGTAAGGTTTTTTTTAATAACATCAAAATTAAATATTTGTCAGTCTGGGCAAAGCATCAAAATGTCAACCCGTTCACCTCAAGTTTAAAAGAGCCATCACTGCCGTTTGAAGTCGCTTTACCCACATGGGGGATAAGGGCGGACCTTACACAATTTCCATTTGAAATAGGAAGAGATATCCTTCTGGGAGACAGTAAATTGAAACTAAGGCTGCTCCTGGCGGACCACAGGATATGCCTGCAAATTTTAGACAGATCAAAATGGCCAAAAAGTCTGTTAGTGCCCATTCATATAAAGCCAGTGGCTTGTAATGTTTCCCTGCCCCTTGGAGGATTCTAGCAAGGCTGCGAGGGGAAAGCCTGCAGGAAGAAGGGCGAATGGTTTTGACATAACTTTATTTTAGTGCGCTACAGGTTTTCTCTCCTCCCTGCGGTTTAATGTTGTATTCCACGGGGTCCCGGAAGGAAGCAGCCAAGTCAGACCCTCTCCACCACCACCGCACACCAGCTCCCCCCTCCCCAACCCTCCCTTCCCCTCCGATCCCCCCAAAGTCCTCTTTGAAAGGAAACTGTATCTGAAGACAGGTGAAAAACAGCAAGAAAAATACGCAGTGCCCCCTCGCCTGAGCCACCCCTTCCTCCCCAGACGCTCGCTCTGCTCCCTGATTTGTTGATGTAATCGCCACAGTCGCACATTAAATTTAGTTTTGCAGGAAGTGATCATAATAAAATATCATCATTGGCTGTAGCAAAAGAAAAAAAAACAGTGATTCATACAAACCACAATTTAGGAGAAAAACCTGCACTTTTTTACGCATTTGCAAACAGCTGATGTTTTCTGAGCAAACAACTTGCGCGCTGTTAAGCAGCTACCCCTATCTGGGTTTCACGCCAAACACTTTTTTGGCGTAACATGGAAAAGTGCACTGAGGGTCACCGGGGACTCCTGTTGCCGCTGGAAACGGCAGTCAAGCAGCAGCAGCAGCAGCAACAGCAGAAGGCAGCGAGCGGAGCGGAGCAGAGCGCTGACGAAACCACACAGGAGATGCCCGAAAGGGCCCTGCGTTATAGGAAGTCTTCACTTAGCCGCCCTGTAATGAACTGAGCCGATGTGTGTTTGAGGTACGAGCTTCAACCTTTTTCCCTTTTCCTCTTCCTTTCTCTGTCTTTTTTTTACTGTAGGAGGGGAGAGGGGTCGGCGCTGAAACATAAACAAAACGAAGGGGGCCATGGCAGGCCCAACTGCTCCCTGTATGGTTCAAAGGACACCCCATATGTTTTTGAAATCGAAGAGAGAGAGAGACAAGAGGCATTGATACTGTCCGACCAACCACTGGCTGCTGATGTGTTATTTTCAACATCATCATCATCATCATCATCATCATTGCTGGGCCCTGCTTTGTTAATAGTGTAGCAGCCAAAGGATACATAATGAAAAATGATCCCTCTGCGAGTCTCTCTATTTTTTTTGTGCTCTTGTGATTAATGCTAGCCCGCACTACTGTTATTATGCTGATTGCTTGAAATTAGAATTGTTTAATGGGGGAAAAAGCTGTTTTTGTTGCCAAGTACGGGCAATTCCGAGTAGCATAAATCAACTAAATGACCATGCATACTTTTGAGGAAGGTAGACCGGTTGGATTCACACGACAGCATTAAAAGCATTCTTCTGTCTGTCCGTCTGTCTGTCTGTTTGTCTCTCTGTCTCTCTGTCTCCATGTCTCTGTCTCTCTCTCTCTCTCTCACGCACGCATGCACGCACACACACACACACACACACACACACACACACACACACACACACACACACACACACACACACACACACACACACACACACATGCACACGCACACACACACACACGCACACGCACACACACCACATCACATCACAACACATCACACCACATAACATATTACAGCATACACTGCACGTACATAATTCGGCTCCACTCATTTGCCCTGAGTCTGAGACTGCACCGCAATCTGGACACACTGTCTGCACACCTATCATTACAGCATGTACAAGCCGTCTATGAAGATAGCAATCATGCAGGATGCATATAACGCTCAAGGAAGTCTCCCGGCAACAGTATTATTTTTGTCCTGATTTAGGGCCATGTTTTGACATGCTTATGGTACACGATGGGAAATGTGGCACACCACTTAAAATGAAGTATTACAGGACAGGACTTTAAGGATAGACTTTAAGGAGTTTTTCTTACTATTGTGTCATCATCGCACAGTTGGCTTTTGGCACTAAACTTACATAATTCTAAAACTTCCCTGGATGCGTTCCGGGGGAGTTTTTAGGTTGGCATGCCCAAATTTTAGGTTGGCATGCAGGGGCGTCAGCTGACCTAATGCTATACAGGGGCACAGTAGTGCACCGAGAAATAATGCGAGCGGGCGAAGAGCGAGAAAGATTTTTTTTTGCAGTAATTTATTTTAAAAAGCTTGTAAATTAATTATATTATTGCACATAGTTGGTGTGCTATTTTGTGCAGATTCTGTAAATCACTCCATATGCTTAATTTGAACTAAATTTCAAGGTAGCAAGGTTTTTTTGTGAAACTCATACCGGGGCACAGCAAATCAATACCCAGGCACGTGCCCGGGCCAACGCCCCTGGCCGACGCCCCTGTTGGCATGCACAATTGTGCAACATGACAAAACAACAGAGAACAAAGTCACTCTGAATTTTAATCCATAATAGGCTCTATCTAAACAGTCGTTCAAACTTCAAGCTTCTTCCTCATTTGGGCACCACATTTGACATATGACACTCACATTAATGGAATCATTAAATTCTTACCTTTTTTTACCTTTTTTATTGCCTACTAATCTGAGAAGCCATTATACTTTACTTAACAATAATCAACAGGTCGCCACGGACCACACCACGCAGAGCAAAAGTATTTAGATATCGGCTTTAATCATTGTGCTTCATTTGTGCTAGGCCTATTAAAAGGAGTCACAAAGAGTGCTAACATCTGGCCCAGCGGTGTAGCTATGAATTCCCATGAAGGTTCCGGACAGTCAGAACTAATGTAGTCTGCATACTTTGGTACTCAGGTATCAAATCACTCAGGACTGTTGCATTTTTGTGAATATATTTTTTAAATTATATATTCTTTAACGTATCCTACCTTACATATCCAAAATGTATACCCTGTGGAGGATGTGTGGAATAAATAATATATTTTTTAGAATAGAATAGAATAGAATAGAATTAAATAAAACAAAAAATATATAGCGCAATGAACTTGTGCTGGCAGCAAATTCATATGGACAAGGACTGTTGGCTGTGGATGATTTTGTGCTGCTGCCTCCATTACAGACTGTGTGTGTATAAAATAAACTGTGGCATCAATGCTATTGCGAACTACTATAAACCACTGCAGTCATGCACACTGGATTGAAAAACATCTGCTCCTTCAGAGGCTGTTCGTTTTTCAAGTAAAAAAAAAAATCAGCTAACTTGCCTTTCATGCTTTTTTTTTTTTTTTACTGTAGGCTTTACTCATTTGTCGGCAGCACAGAGAAAAAGTCAATTGAAACTGTACGTAGGCCCATGTGCCAGTAAAATATTTCCTCTTTAAGATTAGTCCTGAGCCTGTCTTTCAGAAACAAATACACACTAATACAGATTTAAATACAAATACAAAATACAAACATACAACTTACAACCGCAATTACGGATTTTGTTTTTCTCCCAAGAGACTTTAGAAGAGATGCTTTAAAATGCTGCTAGATTTTTCTGGAAAACACTGTACCGTAACTTCCTTTCCAATCAAGAACGTAAAACCTCATAATGGGCACTGTTCCCCCGGTGGAATGCTATAATAGCTGTTCAAAAGACATTTTATGATCATGGCCCTACACTACTATGATATTACACAGAGCATTTAGTGATATATTATGACTTGCTCATTGCCGTTTTGATAACACCAAATTTATAACAGGGGCCATGTCTAAAGAGTTGTTTTTTAAAAAAAAGACATAGTTGTTTGCCATACAAAGATAGGCCTACTGTACGTTGTACGAAAAATGCCCTTTTTCCCCTGTGTGTACAGTAGGCCTATATGCACTGTAAACCATTGCAGTCATTTAAATGTAAAAAGGAAAGCTGCGAGACTTAGCTCAACTTGAGGCTTTCTCAAGTTGAGTTAACTTAAAAACTTAAGGCAGCAGGGCAACTTACATTTTTTTGTTTAACTGGCGGCAATGTTTTACAGTGTAGAAGCTTCTTTCAAATATAAGGGGGATACTCAGAGCTGTCGGCAGCTGGGGTTCCTCATGGAGATACTAGGCATGCCCAAATGTGGCGCTGGTCTGGTCTGTGAAATAAGACATTTCCCCTCGACGTGCAGAGAGGCATAAAAAGGCACCATGAAACTGAACTGTTTCAATGTCTAAACGCGGCATGACCGTGACCCATCTGCTTTTCCCAACGCGGGGCCGAGTCCGAAAGGGTCAACCGGCAGAGGGGGTCCACTGCGAGGTGCAACCTCCCCCCCAGTAAATATTGCACATCCCCTGGGGGGAGGACACTAATTTGTCCGTCAGAGGTTCATCTGGGAACTAATAGAGCGGGACAATAACCAGTGAAGGTCGGCCATCTTGAAGACATCAGTAAACAGAAGCATAAATCAGCTGTCTCTCCTTCTCCCTCTCCCTCTCCCTCTCTCTCTCTCTCTCTCTCTCTCTCTCTCTCTCTCTCTCTCTCTCCGGATGAAGGGAGTAGATACTTCTTCTCGGTAGAGTAATGCAGTGGTGGAATAATGGCAGAGCTCACTGGATGCTTTGGTGCTTTTCCCAGGTTGCCTTGCACCACTAGGTTGCTCCAAAAATGAGTTTTGATGAAATATATAACAGCCCCGACCTCTTGGCTCGTGGAGAGGGTTGGCGCCTTCAGACTCAAGGAGAGACCCAAAAGAAGAGAGAGAGAGGGGGTGTCTGGCTAATACTGTGTGCCATGTGAATCCACTCGAGTTTTCGACATACAATGTTGGGAACTCACAGACAGGCCAGTGCTCAGGGGCCGCAGTATGCAAAACTACAATATGAATTGCACTTTTGTTGAAAACATAGGGAGCATTAAAAAACTCTCCGGCCTTGTCCTTGTGCTTGACAGAAGGTAATGATTTAGTGGAGCCTTGTATGTTGGCCAGGGCTCCCTCTCTTGTCAACGGGCCACCAGGCACCGTGCCCATGTAACGCACCAGAGGGTCCTATACACCAGTTCACCTTTACACATCCTCAAACAATCCATCTTTTAATCCATACTGCAATGACAATTTTATGGGCCTCATAAAATCCCCTGCAACTGCCCCTAAGAACACTGTATTTTCAGCAGACATTTTAAAAAGGCTTAAATTGCACTCAAACAAAATTGAGATGAATGGATTGGCAGCTTTAATGTGTTTCTCTCTCTCTCTTTCTCTCTCTCACTCACTTGCTCTCTCTCTTTTTTTTTGAAGAGGGGAATTTTCCCTTCGCCGACTCTTGCCAAGAAGCACGGAGGGAAAAGGCAGCGAGCGCAGTTCAACTATTTGTCAACTCCCATTAGAAATATTTAATAGTAATACAATTTATGGCCTCAGTTTCCGAAGGATACTGCCAGTGAAGTGCATCATTACCGCGTACATTGGTTGTAAATGCTACCATTGTTTGCCTGTTAACAGTTTACCATCAAACGAAAAAAATTACCTACTACTTTCAGTAATTGACTTTACTGCCAATTTTAGTAAGTAACTACCTATAACAAATGATGTGTCATGCCACGGATTAAAGTTGCCAGCATTCTGTTGGAAGAGAAGGAAAAGCAGAGAAGAGAGAGAGAGAGAGAGAGAGAAGGACAGAGGGACGGCAGAGAGAGGGGAGAGAGAGAGAGAGAGAGAGAGAGAGAGAGAGAGAGAGAGAGAGAGAGAGAGAGAGAGAGAGAATATTAAATAAAGGGACACAGTCCCCTGAGTCATATTTGGAGAGAAAGAGAGAGACAGAGGCCTGTGCGATAAGATCCCGCCTCCCTCTCAAACCAATTACGTGATAAATAATTCCTCAAAAGGAATGAGGGGAATAGGCCGACCTGAACACTAAATCTGCTCAGTCCCCCCCTCCCAACCCACAACCCCCCCCGCCAAGGGCTTTTGCTGGGCTCGAGGCAAATTCATCTGAAAGGGCCCCAAATCCGATACAAACAATGTATTGAGGACCCATTTTTGGGCCCCCATCGTCTCCCTGGGCCAGGGACAAGAGACCCCTTTGTCCCCCCTTGTCAGCTTCCCTGAACCCCCCACCCCCCATCCCCAATTCCCTCTCCTGCGGCAGGAAGTCCAATGACAGTACCAGAAGCCTTCTCAGGAATCCACTGAAACAGCACTTCCCCTCCCAACTCAAAAATATTGAGTTCCCATATGGTGGGGGCCTCCAGGTAATTAATGTCTAGAGACAGGTAAAGTATTCATGTCAGATGTTATCTGTGTCATATCCAATCCGTGACTATCAAAACATTTTTATTATTCGTCTGCTCTGCTCCCAGCGCAAAAAGATTTTAAAAAGTTTCATCTGCGGAGTGACGGTGATACTTCAGCCGTCACCGTCAAACTGTTACAGCTGCCTGCTGGCCTAGCCTTCTGAAGCTCCTATGCCCGGCTTTGCAGCAAGGCAGAGCAATAATGTTATTTCAGCATGGCGTGATATATCAGTCATATCTGTGATACTTTGACAGTCCATTGCCTTCTATGTTTACATATGACGTTTTACTTTTTTTGAGGAAGTGGCCTAAAGCTTCACTGGTAAATGAATACAAGTCGAATGTTAAGTTGCTAAGAGGGAACATGTGGGTATTCCATAAAGGCCTTTCGATATGTTGCTTTGGAAAAGCGTACATCCACCGTCAAATTATGTGCAATTGAGTTGTCAAAAGATCATCGCATGACACCTGCTTAGTCAATAATGAAGAATAGGAAACGGTCTACCGGTATGTGGAGGCTAATATCTAGCCATACCATCCGCAGGAATCATTTACTTTGTTGGTCCATTGTCATTTATTTAAGTGGTGTTATTTAAGTGCAGATTAAAAAAAACATGACATTGTCTGGGTTCCTTGTATTGAAACAAATGATCAGAAAAACAAAAGCAGTGAAAATTTGAAATACAGAGAAACCAGAACTGCAGGCCCAGGATTGCTAGCGGGAAAAGACAATGGAGTACTTTGTGGAGTTGCTGTAGCTTCATGCTTATCTCCTTCACAATGGATATCCACTTTGTGTGGATTGTCCATCAACTGGAAAAACATCAGCAAAATATCTGACCTGTGTTCCTATACCACAAGGGCCTCTACAGAAGGAAACCCTCCAGTCCCTTGTTTAACTCTTTTCATTTCTGCTACGCTGATGTCTGCTTACGCCACTTTAATGTACATTTTTCTTTTGATACACATTATATTTCACTTCTGGGAGAATCTGCTGGACTGGTTACTATTGTGCAGTTCGATCACGAGTAGTAACATGTACCAAAAAAATAAACCCTGATTTGCTTTGACAGGGAATTTATTATGAATTTGAAAACGAACAAGTCGATGATTTCATCATGTTTAGCGAGCGCTCCCTCCCACCATGTTATTGCAGAAGTGCTGTCAAACTGGCGCAGAGTAACTTTTTCCATGATTCCATTCCTATACCTCTCATGAAATATTATAAAAAATGTTACTCA
>NC_085874.1:5957114-5959614 GCF_034702125.1 Engraulis encrasicolus
GCAAAGTATGTAGATTCACATGATTTGAATCGACTCAAAAAACATTGTCAACTATAATTCTTCCTGTAGTCTTTTCCTTAATACACTACAAGCCACAGAAGTTTCAGTTCAGTGGCAATACAAAATATAATTTCATGTTGATGAGTTCTACGGTTTGGTCTGCAGTAATGACCACTTAATGCGTAGCTGTAGCCCGTTAATGGAGTGCATTTGACAAGCGTTTGGATGTGCTCACCGCCGTAAGCCCTCCTCACGGCACACCACCACAATTATTCTAAAGGGCCTCGGGGCATGCCCTGGGGTGCCACGGCAAACATGTCGGTTTATGGCTGTGGCCTGTCTGTGAGGGATCACGATGTCACAGGTTTTGGGATTATCATCACACGGCATTATGCAGCGTATTATTAAGCCTCGAACTTCATGCTAATGGCTCCTCCGCAAGGGCTCCTGTGCAGGGTCAGATAAATAACAATGTGCTTTGCTTGGGAAACGCTGTAATAATTTGAACTCTGGACGGCCCTTTTTGTTGGCAGCACCCACGTCGTCTAACCTTACAGAATTCAGGAGGTGGAAATCATCATACATGTATGATTCTACACAGCTTTTTCTCTAGTGTTGATACAGCACCTAAGATAGTCAAATTTCACACTCACAGCGCTGACATTACTCTCTGTGCTGAAGGTTTGCCTTGTAGGCCTGAGGGGCGGTGGTGGGGATGTTGGTGGGGATCCACCTAAATTTAAATAAGACCTCACTCTAGGCAGTTGATCCATCTACAGCTACAGCTATAGGCCGCTCCTGCTCCTCCGCTGTGGGTTTTTTAAATGTATGCAGTGTGTGCAAGTCAAGTCGGAGACCCCGGGCGAGTGAGTGAGCTGCTCAGTCCACATACGGCACGTTGCAGGCCAAGGCAGAGGTCCCCTAAGTGACTCCCCCCTCTGGATATCCTTGCAGCTGGACAAATTCATCAGGGCTTTTCAGGGTTTCTTTTTTCTTTTCTTTTTTTTTTTACAGTACGGACACTGCTGTTAAAATATTCAGGTTTGTTCCCCGAAGGTAGTTGCGCGCATAATGAGTTTTAAAACATTACTGTATTATGACATCAAAAAGCCGAAAAGCCGCGGTTGGCCGTGACCTGCGATGGGGGGAACGTAAGAATGAATTTTACTGCTCTGTTAAGAAACATACATTATCCAGAAACGCAGAGGGTTGAAGGGGTGGACGGAGGGGGGGGGGGAGTATTCTGAACCCGAGATGTTTAGTGTAATAAATTCCATTCAGACGGAAGAGAGTGATCTTCACCTGGCCTACAACGCAGTGAACTGAGGGATTTTTACAAGTGACTACTTTATACGAGAGGGTTCGGCCAATCGAGATGTCTTTCCCGGCCGGAGTGCACGTGTCTGTTTTTTGGAGGCAGCCGGGGGTGAGTGGATAGATGGATGGATGGAGTGGCACGCTGGGGACCCATCCTGGATGCACTGTGTTAATTCAACACTATGAGAGTACGGCTAGCACTATGAGTGTTAAAATGGACTTTCTATGTGTTGTATTAACTCTACGATCCTTTTTACTGTGTTGCGGGTATTGAACGCCGAGGTGGGCCTCTCTCTCGCTTTCTTTCTCTGTCTCTGTCTGACTCTCTCTCTCTCTCTCTCTCTCTCTCTCTCTCTCTCTCTCTCTCTCCTGCCCACCGCTGCCTGCCTGCCTCTGCTGGGGTTTCACTGGTTTGGTTTGTGCGTCCAGCTGGAGGATTACGGCCTCGATCAAGTCTTGGAGTGACAACATGACAGTTTCACAAGGAAGGGCGGATGCTCAGATGAGATTTGCAGACGAGACCGGCCACTTTTTTAAACATCCTTTATTATTGCTAATGTTTAACGGCCTTAGCAAAAACCGCTCACTCTACACGTGCACTCTCGCTCTCTTTCTCCCTCGCTCTCTTTTTTTATATCTGTCTCTTTGTCTCTCCCTCTGTTCTATCTCTTTATTATTTGTCCGAGTATGTGTCCTCAGTGTCAGTAAAGCTCTGGGGGGTTCTGCTTTGTTTCCACAATCCCCACCTCCCCCCTTAACCACACACACACACACACACACACACACACACACACACACACACACACACACACACACACACACACACACACACACACACACACACACACACAGACACACACAGACACACACACACACACACACACACACACACACACACACACACACACACACACACACACACACAGACACACACACACACTGATTTCTTGCCTATCTGACCCCGAGGTCAAAGGCACACTCTCGGGTGTGGCGTTTATTTATTGTTTGGTAATTTACTGCGACGATAATAGCCACGGACAGACGCTCGACACAAATACTGCTGATAACATCGGGAGAGGCATTTTGTGTTACGAGTATGAGCCAGAACAGCACCCTCCCCTCCCCTCCCCTCCTCTCCTCTCCTCTCCTCTCCTCACACACAGGACTCCATTTGTAACTCCAT
>NC_085874.1:5964614-5979614 GCF_034702125.1 Engraulis encrasicolus
CGGTGGTGTCATGGAGTCAGGGGAGGAAGGAGGATCGGAGAGGTGGTGGGTTAGGAGTGGAGTGGGGTGGAGGTGTGGAGTCTGGGGAGGAGGGAGAGGAGAGGAGAGGAGAGGAGAGAGGAGAGGAGAGGAGAGAGGAGAGAGGAGAGAGGAGAGGAGAGAGGAGAGGAGAGGAGAGGAGAGGAGAGAGGAGAGGAGAGAGGAGAGGAGAGGAGAGGAGAGGAGAGGAGAGGAGAGGAGAGGAGAGGAGAGGAGAAGAGAGAAAAGGGGACAGCCCAGCTTGGTCCGGTCCTGTCCTGGCCGCACATTAACTGGAACAGGTGTAAGGGAGACCAGGGAGCTCGCGTGTGTTTTTTTTTTGTTGCCTCGCCGGCTCCTCAGGAAATCATAAAGCAAATATATTGCTGGGGGACGGGCTTTTTGGGGGTGCCCTGTGAGCAAACGGAGAGGGGAAATGGATCAACGAGCGCGGGCCACCAGGGACAGTAAATCAGGAGGCTAAAAGGAGAGCCGAATGTACTGCCGCAGGGCCCCGGGAGCCCGGCCCCAAGGCCAGAGCCTCTGTCAGTCACGGCCCCGTGTTAATGTCAAAGCCAGCTGCGTGGGGCTGCAGCTCGCCACTGCAGTGCAGCGCAGCGCAGCGGAGTACGGTGGAGGGTGAGCGGTTATAATGGAAATGATTGAGCTGTCTTTCTCTCTCTCTCTCACTTTCTCTGCTCTCCCCCCCCCCCTCTCTCTCTCTCTCTCTCTGCTCTCCTTTTCTCGCACTCTCTAGCTCTGGCTCTATCACCCCCTCTCTCTCTCTGCTCTCTCTCTCTCTCTCTCTGCTCTCTCCCTCCCTCCCTCTCCCTCTCTATCTATCTCTGTTTCTCTCTCTCCCTCCCTCTCTTGCTCTCCATCTCTGTCTCCCTCTCTCTGAGAGACTGCTCTGTCACTCACACAGAGCTCCACTAGAGGCCATTGTGACACACTTTTGGGATGGAGAGATGTCGCAGGGTAAATCCTTATTTATTTTTTATCCTATTTCTATACTTTCTTTCGGTTTCTTTTTGTATCTGAACAGATGTATTTTATATATCTTTTGAGCACCTTTCTGTAACTTGTTTTTGGAGACGTGGGGTAATTCCTTATTTTCATTTCTTTTTTTATTACTTATCAAGTATGTGAAATCAAAAAAGGATTTACATTAATTGTGCATTAACTTTCTGTTACATAAAATGTACGATGATGTACTATTTCATTCACCCTTTATTTAAATAGTAGACTGTATGGTATGTCTTGTAAACCTGGTCAAAAAAGCATGTCTAAGATGTAAAGCCTGAAACCTGGAACATACTAAACTCATTCAACCCATGCACTAAAGATTAATTCTATTAATTTTTCTAACTTGTATGCCTAAAAAAATATTTAAAGGAAATTAGAATGAAAGCTTCATGATATTGTAAAACATAGTAGTGGTCTGTTTCACTTGAATGGATGAAATATACGATTAAAAATGTTTTTATTGCTTATACTGTATAGCGATGAACACAATATATTTTTATTAGTAAAATATGATGTGCTTCCGTCAGGTTTTGACAGGTTCCATTTCAACGGCATGAGTGACACATGTGGCTATCTTTCTACGGGTGCACTGAACTCTCAAATGAAAACACTCCGCTCCACAGACAGACCTTCTCCCTGGGGAGAGGTGCAGACTCTCGGGTGACTGCAATGTGTGACCACACCAGCATATGTTGTAACGCAAATGTAGCTTAAAATGCTTATAGGTTTTTTTGTTTTTTTTTACAATAGCTAAATTAAATGCATGATGATTGCTATGGCAGCTGCAGAGGCCGTGATAGGAGGGCTACACCGCAGAAACATGCAGAGTTAATTCAACACTTAGAGAGTACTCCAGGACCAAATACACTACAGAAGATGTTAAATCAATGCTCGAAGTGTTATCTTAGCGTTGCAAAATTTGCTAGATAGAGTGACAGATGATGCCTGTCAATTTGCCGATGGAAAAACAGCTGCCATTCTTACGGTAGTCTTTTCACTGTAAAAAAAACATTACAGTCATGAATATCTACTGTTCTGCTGTCAGTCGTTCATGGATTCATAACCTGTCGAAAACACCACTGGAATTTTCGCTTTGCTAAAAACCTGGTGTAATACATTTCTTTTGGTTAAGAATTTATTTATCAGTGAGGGTACATGCAGCCTATAAGGAAATTGCGCAAACACAGTCTTAATTCAAAGAGAATAAAGCAGGAGCAACAGACATGCAATTCTTTTTTTTTTGTTCTTGAAATATCTGGGTTTGACCATCGAAATCTTACTCCCAATGTTGTGCACCAGATTAAAATAGAATTTGATCTGTCTTGCATCTCTTACTCCGGCATTTGTCTCTCACTGACAAACTAGAGGAGAGCATAGGAGCACGAGGAATGACTATTTTTGTTATTACAGCGAGTATTAATTTGGAATTAAAAACGCTCCTCGAATGGTTACAATCAGCACACGAGTCACGCTCCCCTCTGCGTTTCAAGACAGACAGATACACACAGAAAAGCTACTGATTATATTTTGTGCAGCTCACCTCTTCTTACCATACTCAGTCACACACATGCACACACACACACACACACACACACACACACACACACACACACACACACACACACACACACACACACACACACACACACACACACACACAGCAGCAGCAGCAGCAGCAGCAGCAGCGGCGGCGGCCTTGTCCTATGTGCTGTTATGTGCCACACACACACACACACACACACACACACACACACACACACACACACACACACACACACACACACACACACACACACACACACACACACACACAGTCTTCCACTGTGGTCCTACCATTCGCCACATCACTTTTTTTCTGTCTTAACAAATTAGAACAGCTGACGTTTACTGCTCCTATTCAAACGCTCTGGACTGGTCAGGTCACAGGGAGGGAGGGGGGGGCTGGGGGGGTGGCAGGCCAGGCCCCGCTCTACGGATGCTTATGTCCTGTGACTGTACCCTCTACTCCATTATGAGCAGGCCTGGTCCGGAACAAAAAAAGAAAACACACAGGCATTATTTTGGCTGTTAACTGGCCCTCGCCCACACACAAGCCACTTTCTTACAATATCTAGTCAACTTTCTATATTGAAGATGGAGCAATGGGCTGTCATCTCTAAACTGTGGAGCAGTCCCCAAGAAAACAAACAAACAAACAAAACAACAGTATCGCCCCCCTGCATTGGGCGGCCAACTGGGAAAATGCCCTGTGTGCCTGCTGACCAGTCCGGCCCGTCATTATGAGCTGCTGTAGACACAGGCCGGTCTGGCTGGCCCCGGTCCTGTTCTGACGGAGCATTTCAACACATCATATATGGCAACAGCTGTGCTACAAATTAGCCCCTTTGTGGTGACTTTGATGAATGGGCTGTATGGACGACTATGGCCCTGCAAACCCAATGGGTTCTCCACCATAACACATACACATACTGTACACATACACACACGCACACGTTCGCACACTCACACACACACACAAACAGGCAGCGCACGTACACACACACACACATGCACACACACACAGAAACACACGCACGCACACACGCTAATGCATGCACACACGCCCTAACACACACACACACACGCACTGTCTAACACACACACACACCCATGCATGACCCACCTCCAACACCCTTCAAATCCTACCCCGTCTACAGACTTTAACGCACCCCACTCCCTCACAATGCAGTACACTGGGCCTCCTACTCCCTCTCTGAGTTCCCCTTTGTGTTCTCTCTTTTTAAAGCTGCATGGCCTACACTTGCAGCAGGGGAAAAGCCTCTAGTCTACCTGGACATGTGTTCATGTGCACAAACGAACACACATACACCTACGCATGCACGCACACATACACGCACGCACACACATGCGCACATACACACAAACGCGTGTGCACACGCGCGCGCACACACACAATTACGTGTACACACTATATACACAGACCTATAACCACATAGTACCGTATACTATACATACATACACATGTGTGCACAAATACAGCAGTTCACACACACAGACGCACGCACGCACGTGTGCACGCACACACACGCACGCGCACACACACACACACACACACACACACACACACACACACACACACACACACACACACACACGCACACGCACACGCACACGCACACGCACACACACACACACACACACACACACACACACAGATAAAAGGACAGACATACGCACAGCTTTCTGCAAAAGTATTGCAGGCACAGGCACACATTAAACCCTTTTCCTTGTCTAAATATCCAATGCACCCTCAGCCTAAATTGCACCTTACATATACTACATGTACATTATATAAGTATGTGTATATAAAACAAGCAGTTAAGTCTTAATAACATTTTTAGATACACTTACTGTAATCGGTTACTTACGGTCCCCTAACTGCTGTAGGCCTACTTCATGTAATATGGACACTGATGATGCTGTAATGCACACCACTCATGAGATCCAAGATGATCCTTGCCAAAAATGGAAAAGTAGCACCAACACTAAACCATAATGTTGATGTGCACTGCAGAGCAGAAGGTCAAGGACATGATTCATTTGAGTCCTATTGTGCTAGTTTGGTGACAGGTGTTCGGTGTTTGTTTGTTTCTTCTTTGTTTGTTTCTGAAGATACATTACAGTATATTGTGGGCCTTCTGTCTTGGCACTTAAGATAGACATGAAAGTAGTAGAATGAGACATGGGGAAGGATGGAGAAACGACCTCAGGCTAGACTCGAACCTTGGTTCCTGGAATTGCTGTATGGCGCCTTAGAATTACAGATTCATTCTGAATTGCAGATTTTTTTTGCTTTCAGCATGTATTTACAGAGACTCTGGAGTTGGTAGACTGACACTGTAAATTAACACCATGAGCATGAGAGATAATGTTGGAAATAATAAAACAGAGGAAAAATATGAAGTAAAACAATAGCAGTGATAAAAAAGCTTTCCATAAAAGCAGAATATAGAAACATATTTAGACTAAAGTGGGTTACATGTCCCTTGTAGGCCTACATGAATTATGTAAAATGTATTGTAACAACATGTAACGTTATGAAAATTACATGGTATGTACAGTGTAAGTACATCATATCACATGTCGATAAATGTAGACACTGTACAATAAAGTCTTACTCAGAACTGAAGTAAGCCTAGACAAAGAAGGAATTGAAAATGATTAAGGACATTCTGCGTGCAGAATGGCTTTTTACTGTGGCTGGTTTTTGAGAAAGTCATTAAAAGTGGTCCTCATGAAACCATGAAATAAAAATGATGCTCTGACTGTGCCATGCAACTGGGATGTTGTTTTTGTTTTTAAATATAGCTATTTTTTGTATTGGGATGGTGAGTTTGTCAACAGGCCCAGAGCATCCATGATTTGCAAGTGCTCGCTGCAGTTGGCGTGACAAGAGCAGAGAGTCCCCCTGTGTGGTTATTATGTATATTTTGCAAGAGTTATGATACCATCTTTACTTTAACGGTCAGCCTATGAGTGTTGCAATCTCTCACTTGAGGTATGTCCTTTGGAAGAAGTGAAACTGCTCCTTGCAGAGCAGGCAGCTGGCTATTTGGACATGTTCCGAAGTACTCGTTGCAATGAAAGTAATTGCTACTTCCCCAATCTTCTCCAAGGGCAGGTATAAAAAAAGGAGATGCAACAGTACTTTTTTAAAAGACGTGGTGAATGTCCGTATAGTGCATAGCATTTTTGTTTTTGCCCAATGTGAACATTAAGTCACATTTGTCCGAGCAAGCGACAGTTCCTCGGAATGCTGGTCAGCAAAACCACAGTGATTGTTCCAGCATAAACAGCCTCTAAGTAACTGCATTAATACCACCGAGGCATATTTACTTCCTTTTTCTTGAAATGACACATTGTTCGCGCTTCCTGTTTTGTTATCTCGACTTGCGAAGAGTTTAGCACATAATCAGATTATCGCACACATCCTCATTAAGGGGGCCTGTTTGGCCGCGTCGAAACGGGCTGGAAATAATCAGTAGCATTTTCAAGAGAAGTCACAACATGTTCAAGGTGGCGATAGTACTGTAGGTGTGAATGGTGATGTGACCTCAAAGCCTTTTCTGAAACTACGATTTCTCTGCGGAGAACCCTTTGTCGGGTGTAGTCGTAAGTGATTTATTACACGTGGTGGTTGTCAATAAAATGATTAGGACAAAAACAAAACAAAAACAGATGACAGTTGTCGGAGCAGTTGAAGAAAGCAAAAGTGGAGTGTATTGCCCATGTGTGCTCCTCCTGCGTCCACTGGGCCTTGAAACGCAGCCTAATCGTCAACGCAGTAACCGTGTCGTGTGGAAAAATCACCTTTGGAGGATTGGCAGATCTTTATGAGGGAAAATTAAAGGTTGATAGAGTGGCGGTGGTGGGAGGGGTCTCATGGCAGCCCAAGAAAAATAAAGGTGGAAAGAGAGAGGGAGAGTGGTGTGTAATTTACAATAGCGGGGTGTTTTTGACAAGTCCGATTTAGACTGAGGCTTCTGTCAACCTTCAGATGCGCTTGCCAAGAGGGTCTGGTCAGATCGTTTGATGGGAAAACGTCTCCATGAAACGAGCCAATGTGGGGTGAGGCGCACATGTTATTCTTTCAGCCTTTTGAACGTGCCAAAGGCAAGTTAAATATTGACTCATAAATTTTATTCACTATGGATCTTGCCTCTCATCCATGGTGTGTATGTGGGGCTTGGTACACCCGAGTGCATGGAAGAATCTCCCTCTTTAGTGACTTTGTTGAATGTTTCTTGCAATCTGGAGCTCCACATTCTGTTTTCCACAGTCCGTTTTCATGATGTGTAGACCTACATTTACTTAAAACGTTTTATGAGTTCTTTAATTAGCTTTAACAGACTCTAGTCTGTTTTGCTTTCCGTGCTGATGACTTGTTCCATAACGAGTGCTGGGTCTACTCTCATGGTGCCATAACCATAACCTCTACAGCTCTCCTCTCTCTCCTTCGCTCTCCATCCCTCCTTCTATTTTGTCTGTCTGTTTCTACCCCTCTATTCTTCCTCTGTCTATCTTCCTCTTTTTCACCATCTCCCCTTCTTTCCTTCTTCTTGTTTCTTGTTCTCTCTCTCTCTCTCTCTCTCTCTCTCTCTCTCTCTGTCTCTGTCTCTGTCTCTCTCTCTCTCCCACAGCGATTAGAGTCTAAGTTTTTTTTTGTCTCATTCTCCAAGTGGTCTCCTATGATGTTTGCTTTGGCTGACATTTCCCACTGTAACTTTGCTAAGTGTCCCGTGTTTCTAGTCTTTTCAGTGCAGTTCATAGGGCACACACTGTACCGCACCCCTGTCTTATGTCAGACATGAAATTATGGACTTGGTTTACAGCTTAATTAACATAACCGTCAAAATATGAAAATCAGACGGACATTGTGGTTGTGGACTTTCACATTGAAAGCTCAAGCTAATAATGAAACAAAAACCTCCCTTTTGAACCCCCAGATGCTAATATGCTATTTTGTTTCAGAATTTGAAAACGATTATGTGGAGAGTGTGGCCACTTTATTCAAAGGGCCTTTCGTTGTACTCCAATTATACTGCTTGATCATGAGAGACGCCACTATGGTTCAAATCATATTCAGGGGAGTTAAAGTCTTGCCTGCCCGGATTAATGTGCTTCCACCTTGCTCCGCACACATTTATCTAATGCTGTATTGGTAGTCTGCCATACAGGTCATTTTCCTGGTGTGGCCGACAGTCCCCAGGGACTGATTCTGCTGTTTTTTTTGTAAAAAAAAAAAAAAAGTTTTTTGTTGTTGTTTTTCTTAGGGACTGGGCTACGGTTTAGAAGGGGTGGCGATTGGTCCATCTGGACTGGGTCAAGCAGAATATAGTACGAAAACGGATTGTAGGTGTGAGTGGCCAAGTCATCAGCCAAAAATGCCTGCGTGTTATTCCTGTCCCAGTCCAGCCTTGCATTCATCTGGTACTATGTAGTCTCTGAAGGTGTGGTCTCATCAAAATTCCTTGCATGTGATTAGAGAAACCACTGGTCTAACATTTTTAATGATGTGCTACTTCACCAACTTACATATTCATCTTCAGTTGAAATTGCAGAACTGATGTCGGCGCGTGCCTCCATATGCAAGGCACCATTGTTGTCTGAAACAACTGCTGCTTTTTGCTTCTGATTTCCTTCAGTACGTATAAGTGCTGTATATACGTGTACTGTTATTTTAAAATGCGGATACTTTTTACCTGTATACGTACAAACACAACATATGGATGAAAATAAAAACTGAAGTGCAAGTGCAGTTGTCCAAAAATGCAAGTGCAACTTGCTCCTTAGCAAGAATACCAAACTCAGAATGAATATCAAACCTCCCTATTTGTTTCATTTGACACAAGAGCATTCCTGTAAAACCTCATTCAATTACTTTCTCAAGTAGGTATGTGTGCACCTCGTCTCAGATGGCGTATAGTGCATGAAGTCATGTTGCCTTTTATCTTTGGGCTGCTGTTTGTAATCGAAGTGTGCACTACAAGGTTCTTTAAAAAAACATACATTTTCTTTGGGGGTCTCTCTGTTCTCTCCCTGTTAGGCTTAGGAGGATGTGGCAGCTGGGCAAATATGTTATGATTGAGTTGACAAACATGATTTCTGTAGACTGTGCATTTTTTTCTTCAGAGGAAGCCACGTCTGGTAATAATTCCAGCAGATGTCCAGACCCATTTTTTGTTCTCATTTTCTGCCAAAGGAGTAACCCAATCTCACATCCCAATGGCAAAATTAACATTTATGGGTGTTTTTAATGGGCTACCTCAGACCTGAACACTTTTAAAAGAGTACTTGTGCTACTTGCCGCCAATGAGATGACTTCAGAGCAATAAAGAATAACATAACGGAGGAATAAAAACAATTTCCCTCCACAAGTAATCCTATTTAGTGGGTGAGTATGGAAAACTCACAAGAGTTTCAAACTGTAAGGTTCCATCAAACGGAGACAAGCACAGCGGAGCTCACTGCAATGAAAAACACAACATATCACTCCATAGTGAGTTGTGTACTACTTGTCTTGTGGTTGTTGCTTCTTGAAATTTAGGAGTGACTATCTGACGAGTATTTCCCCCATGACTATGCACAGTGGTCCATGATGGTACAACTTTACCTGATATGAAGTTAATCCATATCGTCTTGGCCTGCTGGAACACACTACAGTATTTACAATTTTGTTGCTTTTATACATACACCGTCTTATTACTTATATGGCATACTTACTATTACTAATTAATTGTTACAATAAACTGTCATACTATACTACACAGTATATATTGAGTGTATAATAATTAGTGTAAATGCATGTACATGACATCTCTGAGAGTCACAACACAGGAAATAAATTGGTATCTTGCCAAGATAGCACTGTTCAATGAGGCCTTCCGAACCATTTCTCTCCTTACACCTTACTTATGTCCAATACTAACAATACTGCTCATTTGCTTTTCATGGCAAAAAAGGGTTAAAAAAAAGAAAGGAAGTTGGCGGAAGCTCTCGGTTTGCCGAGTGGGATGAGATGTTGTGTCGAGGTGAATTAATGTGCGTGTACGGCGGCGCCCCTGTTCGAGGATTTGAGAGTCCTTTATCACCTTCTCGACCCGTTGAGGAAAAATAATGCGGCCTCTGTTATCCTCATCAGGAGGTGAGCCGTGAGCTGAGCAGCGAGCAACTGAGCGAGCGAGCGTCCGAGGGGGGATATCCTGTTGGAGAACTCGGCGCATTTATCGTTTTCCTTCTCGCAGCGGTTTTTGGGGTGGCTCAAGATTTACAAAATGTTCCACCCGCCCGCCCGCCTCCACTTACCTCCTTGCAATATTCCAAATATAGAGTAATGGTCCTTAGATCCTCTGTTATTTCAGAAAACAGGGGCTTCCCGAAACGCTGCCAACTCGACTTTTGGGGGAGCGAGAGAGACGGAAATCGGAGCGTTTGGTCCCATTGGCGGAAGAGGATAATGACATGTGTCACTGTGATATGAGGGTAAGGAGCCGTGTGTGCATGTGTGCGTGCATACGCGTGTGTGTGTGTGTGTTTGAGTGTGTGCACACGTGTGTTTGCGCGTGTGTATGCACAAGGGTGTGTACAGTATATGTGTATGCACGAGGGGGTGTGTGTGTGTGTGTGTACGTGTGTGTGTGTGTGTGTGTGTGTGTGTGTGTGTGTGTGTGTGTGTGTGTGTGTGTGTGTGTGTGTGTGTGTGTGTGTGTGTGTGTGAATGGGGCAACGCCTCTCCGGGATTCACCAGAGAGTAATCCACGATGATGTACTGCTCTGTACAATGATATCAATCTCCTCATGTCTGAGTCACCTTCATTAGGCGTCTTATGTGTAGTGCAGTGCAGTTTGAAATATGTCCACAGATTTACAGTGTTAATTCAGCACTTACTGTTGAGAATATGACTAACACTCGAAGTGTTGAAATACTTCAAATAAATGAATAGAGCTGAATTGACTGTGCAGATGTGCATGGGTGTGTGAGGGTTTGGTGTTCGTGTTGTTGTTGCAGTGGCTTGTCAGAATTATGTTGTTGTCGCGATTTCTTGTCAGAATAACTCAGCAGCCCATTCAACAACTTCAGCAATTGAATAAAAACCGCAAGGAAACAATTCTGTGGGATTGGTCCCAGGGAAGCATGAAGTGTTTCAAGGGCTTTAAAACATCCATTGACCATAATACTTAGGGTGGCCTCTTATTTCTGGAAAACTTTGCGCACTCTGTCTTAAACAAAAAAAAGTGTTGTCTTTTAAACTTTTAAGTCAATAAACTTTTTAAAAACTCATTTCCACATCTCTGTCTCACGGTAGCTGAATATGTGATCTTAGCAAACAAACACAGTCTCGGTCAGTTTGTTTCGTTTGGTAAAGGGTGAGAACAAACAGTCCTTATCCCTCTTTGTCTTTGACACAAACCACACTTGTGGCAGTTGGTCGGTGACTCCGCAAATGAAAAAGAAATGACATTAACATAGAAAACCAAAAAGGAAGTTTCGGGGTATGGGGCCACCCAGGTTTCCCATGGAGAGCCAGGGAAAGTGTATCTTGGACTAAAGTTCTCTGGGCTTCTCCAGCATTTCCTACTATTAATTTTGCTCAGGCGACTGGGCCCCTTCCATAAATCATACCTGTGGTTTCTGAATGGCTTTGAATGGCTGGAGGACTCCTTTTTGCCCCGTTTATTTGGAAAGGCCATTTTTTGTGTGTGTGTATGTCTCCTTCTGTGCGATTGATGCTCGGCCCCACGTTGCTGATATCATTGTGCAGTTGGGGTGTGGTGTGGTGTGGTGTGATATGGGTGGGGGGAAGCCCACGCTCTAGGATGATGATACAGTGTGTTATGGACATTACTATGCCCTGGGCACACATTACAGAGATGGTTCACACGCATTCTTGCTTCTCTCTCAATTTTTAGTTGTGTTTTTTTTTTTTTGCACTGTCAGGAGGACGGCTTCGGGCGAGGAAGCTGTGGTGAAGGCTGGCTGGCCACCTCACCGTTGGTTATAGCCGCCCGAGGGGGAAAGACAAGCACGGAGGTACTGTAGGTGGAACAGAAACATTAATGTTCATTCGGCTCCAGACGAGGCCCAAAACTGTATTTAAGTGTAATTCAGCCATTTGTGTTTTTTTTCTCCCTTAAAGCCAATATGACTATTGCCGCGTTCCAGCCTTCATCAAATAAAATGAAGTGGGATGTGGGACTATATCCTACCTGAATTATCCCAGCCCCAACTTCTAAGAGGACCCAACTCTGTATTTAAAGAGTAATTCAGACATGTGTCCGCTTCTTTCCCCCTCAGGCCAATATCACTATTGCCCAAACCTAAAAGGAAAGAAAGAGTCTGACTCTCTGATGTCATGGTAACATTGATAGAGAGGATCAAAAGCCCGCTCAGGGAATAGGATCATTTTAATCACCTGGCAATTTAATGCAGTGGAGTACCAGTAGATGTCCCATAAAAGACATTGCGTCTCGGTAAAGTCAAATGGTTTCACATCAGAAATACACATCTGCCATATTATCTGAGGTGTGTTATGTTTTGCCAAAGAAAGCTGGCCTCACAAACTTGGATAAATCAAATACTCTAAAAAGTTTATTCCCCAAAGGAGGAAAAAAGCCATCGTCGGGGTACCTAAATAGGGAGTTTGTGGCAACATCAAACTGCGGCTTTCATGAAATAACTAATTTCTTATCCTACCCGAGACCCTAAATGGCTTTGCTTTTTTGTTGAGTGTTGACTTGCCAAACCAGAAGCCATTCATAAGCATGCCTTCAATATAACATCAAAAAAGAAATATTTGCTTAAACAAACTTAACCCCTTTGGCACATTTTGATGACATAATAAACCACAATCTAATTATCTTAAAAATTACATATTAATCAACCGTAACTTATGCACTATAATGTGCTGACAAAAACTGCAGGAGTTGGAAGTACTGTCTGAATAAGCATTTCTTAAGAAGGGTGTCAACTGTATCACATGGACCGGAAGCACCGTAAAGTCATTATTTTTCTTGTGAAATGTTTTGTAGGTGCCTATCTGAGGAGTGCAACCTATCCTACTGTATATGAAGCCAATAGAAATAAGCTCGGGGGTTACTTCGACAGGATAGTGAAGCAAACTCTGTGTTGCCACAGGCATGGTGTGAAAATATGCATTTTTGCACATTCATATCTGCTATCTGTACATGTGAATCGGCACACTCACACATGCAGGGATGCACAAACACATGCACGTACGCATGCTTGCACGCACGCACGCACGCCACACACGCACGCACATGCACTAACGTACACACGCACACGTCTGCAATTGAACTGTGTCCATTCACTATAAAATACTAGCAGCTTTTTCATGTAATATCATGAAACATTTTGTATCAGAAAAAAAGCTAACAATAAATAATTTCATTGGAAAAACATTACTACTACCTACGTACACTATACACTATTCATCGCTGAGTTTGTGACTGACTGATTACGACAATGGTTCAGCTGTGCAACCACGCGCACACACACACACACACACACACACTCACACACACACACACACACACACACACACACACACACACACACACACACACACACACACACACACACACACACACACACACACACACACACACACACACACGCGCGCCGCATACATGGCCTGTTGACAAGATCACCACACTTAGGAGGCAAAAGTGCCATGTAGAACCAGTGGTTTTATTTATTGAATCCAAAATCCCCACCAAGCCCCAAAATAACCTCCTAACAGAGTGTACAAACAAGCGTTCCCAGAGAATCAGGGAAACAAAACTGTCCTGAAGGCTCAAATGTGCTGTTCTTTGCAAAGTGGCCACCACAAATCCACATTATTTGACCACTGTTTAGAAAAAAACCCTCCGAGATTAGCCTTTCCTCATTTTCTCCAGACTTCTCATGACGGTTTTATTTTCTTTGCTGTGTTTTGACGTCTAATTTAGTATTTTTCATTTCTGCTCTCATTCAACCAGCCCTACCAGGCAGTACAATGATGAAATATTATGGCTGTCATTTTAAAAGATATAGCAATGCAAAAAAAAATCCTCTGATAGACTGTGACCACTCTATAATGTGTGCAAGATCGCCGGCTTCCTTTTTTGCTTACTGGAAATGTCAGCAAATGCGACAGTTAGGATGAGTCGCACGATCTGATAGACTGTAAATACAATCACCGAGGGCTACACACGTCACTGTGTTGAACAAGTACCATGACATGACACTTTATCCTACCATACACATTCCTACCGGAATTATCCCAGCCCCAACTTCTGGGGGGGGGGGGCGTTCAAGCCTTTATTTTTGTTGATATGAGACAGGGCAGTGAAGGTTGTGACAGGAAGCGAGGTGAAAGAGTGAGAGACGGGGAAGGGTCGGCAAAGGGCCCGGGTCGGAATCGAGCCCAGGTCGGCCGCGTAGTAGACGAGTGCCCTATGATTAGCGCCATGCAACTTCTAAGAGGACCCAAATCTGTATTTAAAGAGTAATTCAGACATGTGTGCGTGTCTTTCCCCCTAAAGCCAATATCACTATTGCCCAAACCTAAAAGGAAAGAAAGAGTCTGACTCTCTGATGTCATGGTAACATTGATAGAGAGGATCAAAAGCCTGCTCAGGGAATAGGATCATTTTAATCACCTGGCAATTTAATGCAGTGGAGTACCAGTAGATGTCCCATAAAATACATCTACTGAAAGATAAAAAAGGCATAAACTGATACAAATGGTACAAATGAGACAACTATGGCAAAAAAACAGAAGTGGCAAAAATGAGAATTCATGCATCCTCACTTTAAACGCCAGCATGCTCTGCTCTTACAGCGCTCTGTCTACACCGCCTCAGATAACCAAGGGTACGACTTCATTGACATATTTTTTTAAAGTGCACCCAGTTAATGTAAAAGAGATCGTAAAATAATGTGTAGCCAAAGCAACAGGCATGAGATGGCACTTATATGTTGCATGCCTTTACTGACCGAGTCTATTGTCCTCATCACATGCAAACTGGTGTAGTCAGTTCCATTGATTATAGCAAAGGGTAATTGTTATGACACAAGTGTTAAAGCTCCAGCCCTCAGATAATGAAGAGGCGATTGTGTGTGTGTGTGTGTGTGCGCGCGTGCATGCGTGTGCGCGTGTGTGCATGTTGTCTTAATCTCCCGTGGCCCTTCACAGCCTTTTCCTGGGCCGCTCTGCTCTGCTCTACTAAGACAACGGCCACGAGGAGTGGAGCCGGGTCAAGGAATGTCCCCATTAAGCTCACCAGAATGTGTCTGGATGAATGTGTTTGGATTTGATGTCGTTTAGATGTATTAGAGCCAACATAAACACACCCAGATATAAGGGGGTCACTTGAAAACAGAGACTAAAGACC
>NC_085874.1:5987114-5989614 GCF_034702125.1 Engraulis encrasicolus
TCTGCAGGTTTTTTTTTTTCTGGAAACACATTTCAAACTGAAGTGTGTCACGGTGCACTTTAGAAATCAATTGTTGAAGGGGTGCCATGGCTCAGTGGGCCAAGGTGCCATGCCATTAATGCAGGGCGACCGAGCATCCAGGCACCCACTCATTTCCCGATCATTCTCCACCACTATCTCCCTCAACTGTTTTGTCACTCTCTCCCGCCGTCATATCAATAAAGCCATGAAAAAAGAAAAATAATTGTTGTCAATGTGTTGAAACATTGGTATGCAATATAGACAAACAATACACAGTATACTATAAAGTAGCATTTTAATATAGGCTAATATGTAAGTAAGGATACCCAATAGGGAATTTTTAGGCAATGTAGTATTGAACTATAAATGCTAGTCTTACTGAATCTTTATGAATGAAAGAGAGACTGTACATTTCAGTCTGACGGGTTGGCAATGAAAGGAGAAAACAAACCCCAAGAAAAAAGGAACCTGCAATAAAATACGAGACAATTCAGATCAATGAAACCCACAAGCTTCTTTTTTCCCCCTGCATGCATGGCTAACTAATAACATCTCAATCATATAATACGGCGGAGTACATACATTCATTCATCGGACTCTCTTTCAGGGGCTGCTCTGTCCCCCAGCCACCCCACCCCTCCAACCCCATCCTTCCATTCATTCATGCTGATGTCCAGACCAGTTAAGTCAATAATCCCCATCTTACAAGTGCTGTAAGCGAATTTCCAGGAGAGAGAGAGACAGAAAGAGAGGCCATAATTTTGTCCTGGTTGGCAGCTTGTGAGTTATGCATGCAAAATAACACAAAAATAATAATACAACAGAGAAATAGCTCGTGGCTATCTTTCTTGGTAAGGAAAAAAAAGACACATCTCAATGTAACATAGAAATAGCCCCCGGATTCGGTGAGTTACTTCAGCGCGAGATATCTGGCGTCCTCTGCGTGTTTTTGGGGGCTCGATATGAAAAACAGACGTGGCTGAGTTGAGAAAATGAAAGGAGTGGCTTGAAATAAACTGGTGTTTTGACAGTGGATTTCTGGAGCTGGGGATGGCCGCGCTAACAGCCCTGAGTCTAAGCTGTGTTTATATTGCCGCAGCGTAATGTCGACAGCATGTCTGGAGCGATAGCGCCGGGCCACAGTTTGAGTATGCTGCCTTAGAGCGGAGCGGATGCCTTATTCACTCACTGTGTTTGAATCCTCTCTGTGTGTGCAGTCCTCCACTTCTTGCCATTCAATGTCATTTTTATTCTTAACTGTTGATTGAGTGTAGTATGAAGAAAGGTATTTATGGTACTATGCATATTAAAAGTAATCGTTTGATGTCATTTTTAATGTCATTTCTATTCTCAGTTGTTGATAATGTGTAGTATGAAGAAAAGTATTTACTGTACTCTGCATATTAAAAGTAATCGTTTGTCCTGACGACCAGACAAGAGTATACAGTTTAAGGAGGAGTATGTACACACCAGAGCTTTACTGCTTCCTAAATCCCTCACTGATAAGACACAGAACAACCATGTTGAATTATGTTGTTTACTGTAGATGAAACCCATGTCAGTAAAACTAAGATTTAACTCTTAAGACAAGGCCCCTTTTATAAATGTCCTGTTACCAGAATAGCAATGACCAAGTCGTTAAGTATTGCTAAAGAACTCAGAGAGATGTCATAGTAGTGTAGTACTGCACAGTCTTTTAGGTAACACTTTATTTTAACGGGGCTGCAGTTACACTGTATTTACTCATCATTAGGTACAGTGGAATAACTGGTGTAATAACATGGAAGTACAGGTGTCATGCATGTTATTACCTCATCTATTTTGTGTGTCTACATACCATAATAACAATGGTGACCATAATGTACCATGAACAGATTTTGTAATACTTAACCAAAATCATGAATTCTTCCAAGGAGGCTGACAAAGGGCTGAACTGAGGCCCAAGGCACCCTTGGTATGTAGATACACAAATACATGTTGTGAGTGCGATGTTATAACATGTGCTACAGTTGTACTTACATGTTATTACTCCAGTTACTCCACTGTACCTAATATACAATGCAATTACAGCCCTGTTAAAATGAAGTGTTGCCGTCTTTTCAATGACTACTGTAGTAAAGGGTTCTACGGGCAGATACACTAAAGATACACTAAATTTATAAACATCCAACATCAATCAATACAAGTCAAAAGCTTAAAACTGGGTAGAAAACAAATCTCTCTCTCGAATGTTCCGAGAGAATAGCAGCTCTTTTTCAAAGTGCTGCTCACTTTAGGGTCAGTGTTCTGTCGAAATGCACTGCTACGTAAAAATGAGGTATACCAGTAGTCTGTTAATATGGAAGCAACCCTAACCCTAACCCTAAACCCTTTATCCTGCGAGAGGGTGCAAGGGGGCCGCGGCAGGTTGAAAAGAAAATTATTGCAAAACAAAAGGGCCTCATTTATGCGATAGTCAACTCTGCTATATTTATTGCAT
>NC_085874.1:5994614-6129614 GCF_034702125.1 Engraulis encrasicolus
TCTATACTTTTTTAGGGTTTTTTGCCTTTATTTTTGACAGGACAGTGAAGGAGAAAGAGGAAATGAGTGGGGAGAGAGAGACAGGGAAGAATCGGCAAATTACGCAGGCCAGAATCAAACCAGGGTCGCCAGCTTAGTAACCCAGTTCCCTACCGTTGGGTCATGTAAGCAAATAAAAATGGATTGTTCCAGTTATCCATTTATTGCCAGTTATTGGTTTCACTGTGACCATGATCTCTTTCCCAAATGCAGACACAAACCAACCCTAAGGCCGCTTATAGACAACATGCATCAACTTGCGTAAAAACGCACATAAAAGTGCTTTAATATGTGACAATATATCTCTTCCAATAACGTTACACGAATGAAACATGCATCAGCCATCAAAAATGAAGGGGACATGTTTTGCTACACATCTGCACATAATGGGCATGCGCATGGTCTCAATAATTAGAGCGCTGGCCTTTAGATCAGAGCGTTGCAGGTTCAAATCCCACCCTTACCCTTACCAGTAGCTTCATCCATGTCGGAAGTGCCCTTGAGCAAGGCACATAACCCCACATTGCTCCAGGTACTGTAACCAACACCCTGTAAGTCGCTTTGAGTACAAAGCGTCAGCTGAGTGTAATGTAACATAATATAATAATGGTGGCCAAAGTATATAGGGATGCACAGCCTTGCGGCCACATATGTGTCGGGATGCGTCGTCATTGTAAGCTCCTCAAGCTGTTGGCTTTACAGTGGGAATAGCCCCATTTCAGCTGATAAAAGCAGCTGGTCTGGGCCATGCTTCGTAAACTTTAATGGCCAGATAGGCACAGACGATCAAGCCAGCTGCGCAGTGTCATATCCCCGGAGAGAGAGAGAGATGGAGGACGATGTCTGACCTCTTGCGTAGCTGTGGGAGTGGGGGAGGGGAGGGTAGGGGAGGGGAGGGGGAGGAGAGGGGAACAGGTCTGGTCTCGGACCTCATGGGGTCCCTTCACAATAAAATTGCTGGTGTTAATTTGACACTAGTCGGCACATAGTGCTGAATGTAACACCCATATAGTGTTGATCCAACTCACTATGTGTTGAACTAACACTGCAATATGTAGTGTGTCGGGCCTCAGTGCCTGCATGTGGCTCTGTCAGCAACCGTGCAGTCGGCGGTGGGCTGTAGCATGCAGGCCCCCTGTAAAATGCCGGGCGATATATGTACTCGGCAATATCGCTCCCTCACCCGTGTCGTGGGCGCTGGACTGAGACGTTTCCGAGGGAGACGCAACGAGGGAAGAAAACAAGGAGGAGGATGTGAAAGCAACCTTTAAACAACCCCCCACAACACACACACACACACACACTTCTCACAGCGCACTCTCGCAGCTTTCTATAGCCTAAATCGGCTCACACTTCTGGGTTTTGGTCACCATGGTTACTGCCAACAACAATATTTGTTTAACTGTTGACTGTTTAATTTGTTGATTGCCGAATAAAACGGATGTTCATATCACAAGTTCCATGACCATGACCTTCCTTTCAAGGAAGCTTTCTGAACAATCCTCCTCCACAGTTCAATAAATGCAGCAGTGACAGGAATCCGCAAACGTCTTACGTTCATAGAGGGTAGCCCAATAATGCACACGGTACCTCCTGTGGCACGCTGTGAAGTCATTGAATAGTTAACTACCATAGTACTACAGTACTATGACATAACACATGGCCTTTAGTAATGCTAACAGCAAACATGCTTTAACGTCATGCTTTAACGGGTTAAATCAATAAATAAATGCAGTCCAAGGCGGACAAAGTAAACTTAACTTATCACAACTGTATAGATATTGTATATGGTACACTTCTCAAAGTTTATTTTCGTATGATCAACATTGATATTAAGAGGCCTACAGTACAGTATGAGTCCAGTCCATTATCCAAACTCCCATCCTCAACTTGTGCTTGTGGCCTTGCGCTTTGTTGTTGTGCCGCCTCCGTGGACAAAACAATAAAGTTTAAAGCTATTGAATTAAAGATATTGAATTAAACTTCTATCGTCAATTACCTCTTCCTCCACTGTCCCGTCAAAAACAAAGGCAAAACAGCCCTAAACATTTTTTTTTAATAATAAAAAATGCTTGCAATTAGCGCTTCTCTCAAAAAGTGTTAAATTAGCACTGCGTGGAAGCTACTTGATTGCGCCTCTCTCCCTCTTCTCAATCTGTGAACCGTAACAACAACAGGCGGCCATTAGACTGCCCTCCGCGGGCCACTGGGCGCTGTGATAAGTGTATCAGCGTGCCGGCGACCAGTCAACAGTCATTTGTTGCTCTCGTTCTCCTAGTCTACAGCGTTTATTTTGGAACAAGAGCAAGACAAACTATAGTGACGCGCTATTTATTTTTCTCCCGGCCCTCCTCCCCCCTCTCTAACAAGCAAAGAGTTGAGGAGAAGAATTCCACCCCAATCAGTCACTCTAATTTGTGGCAAAGTGTGTTTTCAGGAGAGTGTCGACACTGTATGCTTCATCTAACCAATGACTCCCCTCCCCACTCCCTCCTCTCTCGCCAAGAAAATAACCTAAACAAACTCATATACTCCCCTGTTCGCTCGTGTGGAAGCATAGTACAAACACACATGAACACACACACACACACACACACACACACAAACACGCAAACACACACACACACACACACACACAAACACGCAAACACACACACACGCACAATGAGGTGTAGAGCTCAGATAATGAGGCAGCTATCAGATAAGACAACATGAGGGATGAGTCTCTCTCTAAGCAGGGGAGACAGCGTGAGGGTGGTCCCCCCCTCATCACACACACACACACACACACACACACACACACACACACACACACACACACACACACACACACACACACACACACACACACACACACACACACACACACACACACACAAACGCACAGGCACATCCACACGCACACGCAAACACATACACACTCTTCACCCCACTCCTTAGACCCCATTGATCCTCCTTACAATAAACACACAGCCAGGGAGTTTAAAAGTCACAGGCAGCGTTCAGCAGGTCACCCCCTTAGCCTCTCCTCTCCTCTTTACCTCCTTCTCTATCAGCCTCTCCTCTCCTCTTCACCCTCTTGCCTAGGCCTGACCTGCTCATACTGCAGTGTCACAGGAAGTTAAGTCACGTCCGAAAATTCAAGAAATTGTTAGAGCAGAGCAGTATAGTACAGTAGTAGATCAGTGAGACAATAGGTGTGAGGCAGGCCCATGCCCTGCGCCATGTCCAAATGTAAAAATGTGTCTCCATTAAAATGGTCTACAGCCACACTATCGTATTTATATAGTTTCCAGAAGGTTCCAATCTCAGCGAAAGTACTGGGTGAAGAGGAGTGGAGAGGGTGATTTCTCCATTAAAATGTCGTTTTCAAAAAGCGTCCTTTGTGGTGTTCGAATTCACCTTATTAATCTGTGCGGAAGGTGTTAACTTTTACATCATGACACACGTTCGAACATATTCGTCTAAAAGTGTATGGGACCTTAATAAGCCTAAGTAACTGGCTGATGACAAGTGTATATGCAGTATGTGATGTGTAGATATTTTCAGTGGTCCGTCTGATATCGGTGTTGTAGTGTTTTGGTGTCTGACAGGAACTGCCCTATCACAACTGCTCCAGCTTGATAACGCTTGCAGCACAGTCTTCTGTAATATTGTAGATTTGTATTGTCCCGTGAGAGCTTGCTAACGTAACAGCTGTCTTCTGTCTTAAAGGAGAAAAACTTTTTAACATTGAGCCCTTGATTTCACATTATAACCTCTTGTTCTACTCACCCCTGTATGTTGTGTGTCATTTGGAGCTCTGCCGAAAATATTCGGCCATGAAATGACTTCCTATGGGCAATTTTTTTGCAGGCACAGACTATGCTGTTTTTAATTTATTAATTCATTCATTATGGTATGTTACCAATAACATGTAGGTGGATTGCTTGTTAACTTCTCGGATTTGCGGGTAATACAGTTTTTGAAAGTCTTTTAAAAGGCGGTAGTGACGTCACGTCACGAACGTCCGCCTTTTCCAGTACAAAAAAAATAAAAATGTTTTTCTCCTGTGATACTGTCCCATTTTTAGAAATACGCTTATTTTACACCTCTCCTTGAGTTAGATTATTGAGTTTTACCTTTCTCCTGTACTTTCAACTGTTCTCTGAGTATGGCCGTGCAAATTTTACCTCTAAGCTAGCAGTTAAGATTGAGTCCAATGAGACCAGTTAGCCGCCACCTGGTCTCATAGGACTCAATGTTGATTGCTATCTTGAAGGTAAAATTTGCACTGCCATACTCAGAGAATGACAGGAAGTACAGGAGAAAGGTAAGACTCAATCATTTAACTCAAGGAGAGATGTAAAATAAACTTATTTCCAAAAATGGGACAGTATCACTTTACCAGGAGAATGAAAAGAGTGACAGGAAGCGATTGTGAGAGAGGCAGAATAGGAAGGGAAAAACAAGCCCACCTCGGTACCTGGAGTCACTGTAAGGAAACCATAACTTACTGCACTCCCTCATCAAACAAAGCACTGGACACCAGTTTCCAAGGAAGAGTACAGCTACAGAATGCTACTGTATGTTTTGCTTTTGTTTGGGGGCTTTTTAGCCTTTATTTGTATAGTACAGTGGAGATGGAGACAGGAGACTAATCAGAGGGAGAGATGGGGAGAGTTGTGGCATGACCCAGGCCACATTTTGGACAGGCCACACACACACTGTATGTCCTCTCACTGAAGACCTGTCAGGGTTGTGTGATGACTGTTTTGTTTCCCAAAGCCACTGGTCAAACCACAACTATATTTGATGATGCATGATTTTGTTGACTCAGATTTCCTGAAGTTGTTCAAGTTGAAAATGAAATGTCAACTGAATGTAACTGAAAAAAATAAAAAATAATTTCACTAATGTACAAACGTATCGTTCCGCCATTGTCTACAATAAATGCATCTGAATTCCCAATAAAAATTGACCTTGAGGTCAGAAGGTTGCGGGTTTCAATCCCATTCTTACCAGTTGAAAGAGCCTGTGTCTAGCTACACCTTCATCCATGGCTGAAATGTCCTTAACCAAGGCACCTGAAGCCCACATTGCTTCAGATATTATAACCAATAACCCAGAAGTCACTTTGGATAAATGCCTCGTCGAAGTGTAATGTAAAGGTGCGCTTCTCTTCAGCAGCAGCAAAAACAAACTCTGTCTTTGAAGTTCGCCCCCCTCCTTCTCATTCACTGCTCACCTCTTCCTCAAATAAGTCTCCATCTGTGAGTCACGATAAGCTGGAAAAGGGGAAACGTGAAAGCCACAGCCTCAACGCTGCACTCATTACACTGGCTGCCCAACCTCACTGACCAAACGCAACCAACGTGTTTCTCTCTCTGTCTCTCTGGCTCTGTGACACTCTAAACATAGGCCTACACTGTCTCAAGGTTTTATGAGGGGGGGGTTAAAGCAAATCAGAGTTACAAACAGCAGGCCTAGAAGCCTGGGGGTGTCATCATTGCTTATTTCACTTGACTTGCTATTTAGGCAAAGTGTGAAGGATACAGTGCATGACAAAATGGGTGACGGTATATCTTAAAAGTCCAGTTTGTGTGAGTGTTTACACATATGACCACCATTATGTACTTACGTCCCCCAAAATATATTTTCATAATGTATGGTGCTGTGTCACCCATGCCATCTCAAAAGCGTTGGGTATTATGCACTTCTCAGGAGACTGTGTTAGGCTGTACTGAAATGTGCTTTCTGAATATTCACGTAGTGTATATTTTTTATATGTTGCATGCTGTACCCTCCAATTTCACTGTAGGTTTTACAAAGTAACAACATGTCACCCCATAGAGTCAAGATGAATCATAAAATCACAAAATATTATCAGATTTCCATCTGTGGGGTATTGCTGGAAAGCTTGAAAACATTTCGTATCTATGTATAACTGAAAACGCCTCAGGGATAGCTTGGGTCTGCTTATGCCTTCGTCACACATCATACAACGCATGTGTTATGCTCATTAATTATTTCTGAAAAGTACAGAGTAATTGAACAGAGCTTAAAATAAGAACAGGACCTACTCTATTTGGCAGCATAATGTACAGTATGTATGGTGTATTTCATAATTTGTGTATTTTATTGGTCAGATATGGATTTGGTGTAATTGCAGTCATTTTGAAGCCTGTGGCGGGTAAAAGGCTCAGCGAGCTGAACTAAAAATATATGAAACGTCTATCATGTGCATGTTATGGACGAAAAACCAAGGTTATGACTTGTGCCCCGACTGTTAGGGTCATTGTGAGTGAGTGACTTTCACAAGTCGCCTCGTGTGTTTATTTGGTATGCATGGGCACGGCATTTGTGGTGGCCAAGCCAGGGAGCCGCGATGGAGACAGGCCATAAATTCAAAACGCACCCGGCCGCCTCAACCTCAGTTATAGCAAACAGACATGAATGTCATCTTTGTTCCACCTTTTTGATGACAGTAATTTTGTCGGGAGTCCTTGTTTTTGAGGGCTGCGGCGGGGAGGTACGCGATCGTAATCATCGCTGTGTAATGCAACGACATGGCGCAGACTTAGAGGCAACCCTCTGTGGAAAACACATGGGTTTGCCCAGCCTAGTCCGATACCGCAACTTTAAAAGGACTCAGAAAAAAATAATTCATTACTTAACAACTAGCGACTCACAGAGAGTGTTGCCAGATTGGGCAGTTACCCGCCCGATTAGGCTGCTTGGGATAGCCGTCTGTGTGCAAAAACTGGAAAAATCGTCTACTTGGCGTTTTTTTCTGCAGTTTGATGCCCATAGAAATCAACGCAATTTAGTGGCTAAATGTGGTTTTGAGCACCTTTTGGATGGAATTTGATCGGACACATCTGGCAACACGGCTCACAGAACTTGCAGAAGATGTTCCACATAGCGCTGGCGCTGGCAGCATGCAGGGAGGGACAGCCCCCTCTTTGCCTTTTTTTTTTCAATACTCGTGCCCCAGGTTGAAGAAATGACTTTTAAACGGCCTGTTTATTGCCACATTAAAAAACGGGGAGGGAAAAGTGCTGTTGGAAGCCAGGGAAAGGCTATATGGCTAATTAGGGCTAGCGAGCGGAGCGCGCGGGGGCTAATGTATGCACACATGCGGGTCGGGCGCTACTTTAAGCAGAGGAGGTGATGAAAGGAGCCCTAAGTAGTCACGTCCAGGTGGCATCCACTCTCGAGAACTGGAGCCGTCCAAACACAACCGGGCACGGGTCCACAAACGAGAAACGCTTCTGTTCGGAGCCAGGTTTGAGACGGAGGGTATGTGTGTGTGTGTGTGTGTGTGTGTGTGTGTTGTAGGGGTGGGACATGAGGATAGACGGGGAAACGAAGGACGTGTGTGGGTGTGAGGTGGTGGTGATGGTAGTGGTGGTGTTCAGAGCCAAGTCTGGGAGGGAGGGTGTGTATGGTTATAGGGCTGGGACGTGGGGATAGATGGGAGGGGCAGAGGTGGGTGTGTGGAGCTGGTGGTGGTGTTTCTCCACAGGGTTTGGGGGAGAGGTAGGCCTATGTGTGTGTGTGTGGATGGTTGGGGTTGGGGGTGGAGGTTATAGGGGTGGGACATGGCGATAGATGGGGAAGCGTACGGTATGAGGTGGCGGCGGCGGTGGCGGCGGTGTCTCACAACGGGGTTTTCAGCAGGAGGCGATACCCCAACGGCTGTGGTCTGCCTGGGCAGCAGCGAGTGCAGCAGTAGGTAGCTGCTGGCTGGAGCCAAGGTGGAGGGAGCACAGAGAGAGAGAGAGAGAGAGGAAGGGAGGAAACTCACAGAGAAACCATGAAAAATGTAGAGTATGAAAATGTCTCCCTTTGGTTTATGGCAGTGCCGACATGCGTCCAAAAGAAACACATCTTTAAATTTAACTTTAGATGCCTCTTGGCTTTCTTTTTTTCTTTCTTTCTTCTTCTTCTTCTTCTACTTTTCTGCTCACCCTCTCTCTCTCCCAAACTTGTTGGCAGGGGCCTTGGGTTTTGAAAAGCAAGGCCAAGTTGCTTGGATACAGCGACCATGTTGGAGAGGTACTCAATAATGTGGCGACAGCCGATGTAGAAAGAGCTTACTTTTCAGCCTGGGTGAACATATGTGGTCGAGGAGGGCCAGGGGCTGTACTATTGCAAACACAGCCCCAGGGCGAAACACTGATAGCGCTGCCCATTAGAGCCTGCCAAAGTCATAATAGGGCCCCCATCACCAATACGGGAGGGCCCTGGGCCCAGGGGCAAATGCCCTGCTAGGCCCCCCATAGCTCCACCCCTGAGGAGGGCCTCAGCCCAGGCCATTCATGAAAAGTCGAGATTGTGAAAAAAAAAACCCTCCAAAAAAACAATACAGACCTCTGCACAGTAAAATATTACAGGATAGACATATTAGGGAGAAAATCAATCTACTGCCCATGGCACAGTGAATTTGAAGTTGAGAAAGGAGAGGGAGGAGAGGAAAGGAAATGTGGGGGAAAAGAGTTCCCTCTGCTATTTTCGAACAAAAGCTAATAATGGTTTATTAATGAATAATGCCCATTTTATTATTTACTACTATTAGCACAATAAACCATTAACATATTTTGGTTTTACAGGAAAAGGAAGGAAATCATCCCAACACATAAATAATACTGCAGGATTAATGTTGTTTCTTAAAATTCGATTTAACCATGTTTTTTTGTCTGCGGGTCAAATTTAAAGTAAAGAACGTTATGATATTTGTGCAGTATGCTGAAGTCGTTGAGGTGTGTGCTCTCCTGGTTTAAGGCTGAATGACTCGGCTTATCCCGTAAATCACCCTCTGATTGAACAAACACACAGCCCAGGTGGAAACAGCACGTCTTCAGTTTTGTGTAACTAAATAAAACGCACCATTTAGACGAACAGATTTACAGCCATTTTGGTGAAACCTTCCCAAGGTAAAGTGGAAAAGCCAGAGAGAGAGAGTGAGAGAGAGAGAGAGAGAGAGAGAGAGAGAGAGAGAGAGAGAGACTGCAATTACATTATATATACATGCTAATAAAAACCATAAACATCTCTGAAAGGTACAGCAACTCAATATAACTTCAGCAATGTAATAGCAGACTGTGCTATATTCAATTCAAAAAGATTAATTTTTATGGATTACTTTGTGAACGGATGATTAAGAAATGTAAAGGAGTTGTTAATGACACTATACACTAGACATGCTACAGACTCATCAACATCTCACAACACCGCAATGTAACCACATCAATGTATTGTACAATATGTCGTTATAAAATAATGCTCTTCACAGTTTACTTTGTGAACGGCAAATCAAGAGAAGTAATTGGAGAAAATAATAATGAATATATAAAAACTCTTGGAGGAGTGCTGATAACGACTGGTTTAATGAAGAAGAGAGAGAGAGAGAGAGAGAGAGAGAGAGAGAGAGAGAGAGAGAGAGAGAGAGAGAGAGAGAGAGAAAAGAGATGGCGTGCAGACATTAGTGTGTGTGTGTGTGTGTGTGTGTATGAGAGAGAGAGAGAGAGAGAGAGAGAGAGAGAGAGAGAGAGAGAGAGAGAGAGAGATGGAGTGCAGACAGTAGTGAGAGTGAGCGAGAGGGAGGGAGGGGGAGATAGAGAGAGAGGGAGAGCATGCCTTTTATCAACTAAATCTTAAATGACGTTAACTACTGTCTGAATCTGTAGGATATGTCTTCAGTGCGTCTCTCTGATACACAGTAGTCAATGAGTACACTTCATTTAGGCTTTTGTGCAATAGAAAGTCCTATTCCCTATACTGTGCAATGAGTGTCTATAAATGATTTCCCCCCCAGAGAGGTATTTTCAGGTCACAAGGTCAGTGAAGCATTCATTTCCAGAGTTCTCTTTTTGACTGACGGATGTGGGACTGTTTTTTTTTCTTTGCCCCCCCTACCCTCCATGTTTTCACTTGCTACAAAAACCAGCCAACAACCATCTCCGACAACACATCAAACACGGTCACAGGTAATGCTTCAAGTTAGCATATAGTTTACAGCTTTCAGGCCAGTGTAATCCATGAGCTTAAATGTTTTTAGGCAAAATACACCAACCCCTGTAATTCATTTTGAACACCCACTTTTTCACAACGTGTTTTGGTTGAGTTGAGTCGGGTGGGGAAGCTGGGGGGAGGTAGGGCCGAATTACAGACTGGGCCAGGTTGGGCGGTGCCCAGGGGCCCATGGAGTCCAGGGCCCCGGAAGAGCTTAATCAGAGCTTAATTTATCTGTCTATATTTACAGTGTCATTTTGAGTTAAAAATTGCACCTAATTAAACACAAACAACATCTTTGCTAAACCTCCTAAACCTTCTTTTTGGAAACTTGCAATGGCCATTGGGCCCTATCTTGTTTTCTGGCCAAGGGGCCCATGGAGTCATAATCCGTCCCTTAGGGGAGGGGCTGGTGCTCTGTCTGTGGAGAGCCCTCTCTGTCTCTTCAGTGACACTCTTGACCAAGGGCCTGTGCAGACAGGCATGCAGGCAGGCAGGCAGGCAGACAGGCATGCAGGCAGGCAGGCAGGCAGGCAGGCAGGCGGGCAAGCAGGCAGGCAGGCGGGCAAGCAGGCAGGCAGGCAGGCAGGCAGGCAGGTAGGCAGGCGGGCAAGCAGGCAGGCAGGCGGGCAAGCAGGCAGGCAGGCAGGCGGGCAAGCAGGCAGGCAGGCGGGCAAGCAGGCTGGCAGGCAGACAGGCAGGCAGGCAAGCAGGCAGGCAGGCAGGCAGGCAGGCAACATATATGGTGCTCCTCAAAAGGGTGCTGAAGGTCTGACATTATATATGGAGGCCAGATGGAGTTTCTCCTCGCCTCGTCATAAAAGCTCATAAGACAGTTCACAAATCAAGACCTGCAGTATTATTTTAAGCATTTGGGACTGTTATTGTTATTTTAATGTGTTGCGCATACAAAACAAGATTTATAGCTCGACGAGAAATAATTTGAAAATTCACACTGAGAGCTGGAGCACTAGGAACATTTTTTTTATTATTATTATTTATGTGGTTTGTGCTCGACGATTCATAATCAACTGATAAAAGGCCCTGATCCAAGTGTATCCGTGGCAACCAGTCAACACTTGAACTCCAGGGGTTTCTGTTTTCTGCAACTGTCTGACTTAAGGACCTCAGTTGATCTTAGAGTCGGTTTATAAGCTTGCAGGCCGGCTGAGCTCCAGGACCCGACGCTAAAGGTGAGAGAAACAGCCGGCATTTTCTAAAACGCAGCCAAATCCCTAGTTTGTATGGATGGAACACACAAAGAACTGTTTGCAGGTAAGGCAGAGAGCAATGGAGGGGGATTTGTTTTTTTTTTTGCAAAGTGGAATTCAAGATGCGACCCTAAGTGGAAAAACGGTCTATATCTCAAGAGGTCTTCCCTCTTTCCGGATGAGAAGGAGGAGAGGACCCCATGGCGGACAGAAGAGCTTCTGCTGCTCTTTGGTCAAATCATTCAGACAGAATATTTCTGCTCTATGGATAGGCAGGTTAATTAGCTATTGTAGGCGTTTTCACACATACACACACAAACACACACATGCCCGTGCACACACACACACGCACGCATTCACACATGCACTAAAATGTAAAGGCACGCATTGTGTATGCATGTGCTATGCATTTGAACAAAAACCCCTAAATGTTAATTCACGCATGCACACACACACACACACACACACACACACACACACACACACACACACACACACTAGGCTATATGTTATAAACTCATAAATATATAGGTTGCAAGTGTGAATGGTAAGTGGATAGGACAAAAGCCCACCACTCTAAAATTAACTACATCACTGGTAAGTGTCCGTTCATTCAGCTGAAATTTATAGAGAATACAGGGTAGGTTTTATAGCGATAACACACCAGTGCACCACCACCACCACACGCTATATCTGAGAAGGCTACTTTAATGATGACTAGACAAATGTGTGGATCATTGAGGGAACATCAGGAGAGAGTTCAAATTTATGGGGCTCCTTTTACATTTCTAATAACTCCCACAGACTTATTGGAACATATAAGACTCTGAACATGTAGCTTGTGCATATGTATGTAGGCCTAGATTGTGTGTGTGTGTGTGTGTGTGTGTGTGTGTGTGTGTGTGTGTGTGTGTGTGTGGGTGGGTGGGTGTGTGTGTTTGTGTGTGTGTCTGCAACAACATGCATCAATATGACTATAAGCTGCATATGCCTGTTCTAAAACAATAATAATAATTAATATTATTGTAATCATTATTATTAATAGTAGCAGCAACCATGGGCTATTGTTGTTGCTGCTGCCGTTATATGCCTACTAGGCACTAGAACACTAAAATCCAAGTAAATATCGCTGTGAAAAAAATTAACCAAAAAGTAAGGAGCGTGGCTATTTCTTGTCCACCAAAGCGCGGCTGTTTTATGGGTGTTAGTGTTCAGTCAACGTTTATTACATTGTACATTTAATCAACAAACTGTTAAATCAAAACAGGACATTTAGCAACCAGTTTTATTGCCTGTCCCTTGGATTGCGAAAGAGGTCCATAAATGGCTGAGGTCTAATACCGAGATCTAAAGCTGGGTCCGAAAAAAAACCCTCTCATCCGTTTCTTTGCCGATATCTGGAGCCGGTGAATGTATACAAACAATAAATCCGCCCTCTGCTTATTGTAAGTCAGATTTCCCCCGACTAACATTCTTACATATGTTATCATTATACAGGGTGAAAAGGATCAACAGATTTACATTTAAGTGCTTAGGAGATCGTTTAGGAGCCAAAAGATGACAAAGCTGCCATTTATCAACCACCTATGATTCAGGAAAGTCACCGAGTTGTTGTAGGCCCTATGAAGAAAAAAAAATATAGACTTCCGAGACTATGTGCCATGCGTGCGCAGGGGTGTGACTTAGGCTAAATATTCAGCTAACTCTGGTGCATTTTTTTTCACCTCAAGAAAACGTTTTTTTGTTGTTGTGTAAAATAATACATTATATGAAAGCGCAGTCACTAAACGAAACGTCCATAATTTGCCTATTGGCCAATATGGGGAGGGAGGCAAATGTATGGGAGAGGCTATGCTGACATGGCCAATTTTGGTGTAGGCCTAGATTAAATCGAGTATGGGAAATCGAAAACAACCTCCTTAAAACAATCGCCTATTTTTTGGTTGTGCGTAATGCTGGCACTCCTATAGTGATAAAACCTCTCAAATAAAACCTCCCACATCTGTGGCCTATGGAAAATCAAACCCCTGCGTTCGACTCCCACTGAACATGATATTGCATTGTTGCCAAACTGTGTAGGATGTAACAATAGCCCTTTGAAATAGCCTGGTTTTTTTTTATTATTATTATTATTTTTATTAAGATAGGCTATCTAAATCTAAAATCAAAATCAGGCTGGGCCTTAACAATCATCAGTTATAGGCCTATAGTGCAGTGTAAATTTAAAATAGCCCAACAAGACAATGAGTCAAAACCACGTCATTGTATTGAAATATTTAATGACTTCGATTGTATCAATACACTTAAATGTAAGAAACTTTTAATTTACATTATCTTCAGTGCAAATTACAGGCAAAATATTATACAAATCAAAGGAACAAATGCCAAAACATAACAGTTAACATTGTGTAAATATATTTTCCAAGTTCAGTTGGTGAGAGTGGTTCAGAGAGGATTTCACAAGAGCAATATATTTTTTCCTTTTTAAGGAAAAAATGTCAAAGACATCGTACTTCATAGTCCTATTTGTGGGTTAAGGGGAGTCCACATTTTTACGCATACCTGCACACTGGAGGCGCTTAGGGACAGGCAGTTGCACTCTCAACTTTGAGGCAACAGAGGGTCCGATAAATTATCAGTCTTGACATTAAAACAGTTTGCTGTTCATAGTAATATCTGCGACGATGCAGGTGTTTCCGTGAGCGCGCCGGTCGTCGTCGTGTCGTCGCTTATTGCGGACGCTGGGCCGCTCATGATCACGCTTACGCTGCTCTTGTTGTGCTCCGTGATGTCGACGTCACTTTTGTCCTCGGTTCCTTCCTCGAAGTCGGACTCGCTGTGTTCGCTCTCGCACTCGGATTCCTCTGGCTCTTTCTGGTCGCCATCCGCCTGGGCCTTGTCAGGCTGTTCTTTCTCCTTGTCCTTCTGTGCTTGAGCCTCCTTGGAGTGTCTCCATTTCATTCTTCGGTTCTGAAACCAAACTTTCACCTGGAGAGACATGAAACTGGATTTAAGCATCTGCCTGATAGCTGTCTTATAGCTAAGGGTGAATTGTAGTGTATTTCTTATTAAAGTGATAACAGCATATGTGGTTATATGAAGGGCAAAATGCACAGGCCTACAAGGCCCACATAAAAGATTGTACACTGAATAATGTTGTGGAAGACTCGTTTTTTTCTCTGGAGTGCAACCGTTTTAGTTCTCAAGAATATTGAGCATTGTGAAACAGAATTCCCTATGACCCCTATTGCGTTTGATATGATTTAGTATAATGGACTTTCATTTCCCCAGGCCTCATAATTACGCAATACATTTCTTGTAAAGTTAGAGGGCTGACATACAGACATTTGCAGGGTGTGTGCGCTGCCACTTCCCCATCCTGCAATGTTGTCCTCATCTTACAATAGCCTTGAGATTTCGCAATAATTAAAGCAGATGCCCCCAGAAAAGCCAAAGGACAAATACTCACGGAAAGAGAGAGAACTACATGATTTTTTTGGTTATTTTCAAGGTGTGCGGTGTCATGGCTTACCTGTGCGTCGGTGAGGCCCAGCATGGCAGCGAGCTGCTTTCGGTCGGGCTTGGTGACGTATTTCTGTATTTCAAAACGTTTTTCGAGCCCCTTTCGTTGTAGGTTGGAAAACACTGCTCTGGACCAAGATCTTTTCCTCTTGTAGGTCTGAGGCATGGTGTCTTTCGTGAGAACAGCATATGGTCCTGTGTGGAGGAGAGCAAAGCAGGCAGGGTCAACAACAGCACCTGCACACAAAGGCATTCACAATTGTCATAAACAGTGGGCCATGTGGGAAATGTTGTAGTAAACTTTCAAATGCATGCGTGATGCTACAGCGAAAATCTAGGGATAGCCTACGTCGTCCGTTTCGTTTGGCCTAACAGTGTGTTCAATGTGTGCAGTGATTGGCTACGCTACCTGGAAAGGTGTCCTGAAACTGGTGTTGGCCTGATTGCCTCGCCGCGGTGCCTAACGAGCTCATCCGGCACGACGCGTCATTCATCCCGGGATCTAGGGATGCGAAGTACTGGCTCGCCGGGGGCTGCACGGAGACGTGGACTGCCGCCGAGTGTCGATTAGCGCTAACGATAGACGTGAGATCTGGTGCAAAACGACAGAAAGGTCAAATGAAATTGCGTGTGCGAGGCAACCTACCCTGAAATGACCATGACACACTTCAAAGCCTATTAGCCAATTTTGAGAGTGATTTTTTAAGATGCGTGCGTTTCTACCCTTGCCTTTTTGACTGGATTTATATATATATATATTTTAAAACCAGCAATAGCACTCATGAGTACAAACATGAGTAACTGTTTCCCCCAAACAATGTGAGTAAATGAATGTTGTGTAATGATAGCACATGATACCATTACAATGAAGCCAAAACAAATGACAGTATAACATGCGCAGTTTGTGGTAACAAATAGGCCTGAATTAAAACTTTGGCGTTGCCTACCTCGCAATGACGATGCTTCTTTTACTTTTGGATCAAAGTCTGTGGACAAAATCCGGTCAATTCCAAACTTGAGGTCCTTGCTTGAGGGTGGTGGAGCTTGCTGGGAGTTTAACGTTGTTCTGGAGACGGCGGTTAAGTGTATTCCATGTCTGTGATAAGGGGATGCGGGGTTGCCTCTTGTACCGAAGACCGTTGCCTCTGCCGCCGCCACAGGAGAGGGACGCAGTGGGGATCCAGAAGAATGAATCTGAGAGCGGGGTGCGACATGAGCCATGAGCGCCGACGACCCTGGAAGACCGTCCGCATCACCGATATGTAAAATATCTGCTATGCAAAACGAAGGCTTTTTCATATTATCCATCGCAAAACCACCGGAGCAGTATGCAGACCAAAGGCTGAAATTGGACGCGTAAAACGGATTTAGTCCGGCTGTGTACATCCTGGCCACCTAACACGCCTTATCAATATAACAGAAATATTCAAAAGCGTCCGCATGTAACAGTCACCGTAAGATGCAGTCCAACATATGTCAGAGATTTTTCAGACAGCTATGAAACTTCACTCCAAGCAGTCCTACGTAAAAGTTGGAACATGTGCACTGATTGGCTGCGCCGTGGCCAATGGGCGTCACGCGCAACTGCGAAGCAAGGATGCGCCGCGCACTGCATGCTGTGGCACGAAAAACAAAGTAACCTGTATGCTCCATTGTGTGTCACAGTGTATAAAAACCTTTATCATGGAAAATTGTGTTTTACTGGTTACCAATAACAGCAGAATATTTTTTTCTGTAGAAGAGGAACTTCAATCTACGCATTTGAGTCCCCACGTTTCTCTTCCCCGTGCGCGCGCTCTCTGTGCATGACGCTTGTGTATGTATTGCTTGCTGTTATGTATTGACTGTGAATATAATTTGGTAGTTATCTTCCCATAATGTAGTAGCAGGGCATTGTCTTGAATAATGTGCTTAAAGTGGTTAGCAGGCTTTGAGTCATTTTTTTCCGTTTAATTTGCTTGAAATGGGTTGTTGTAAGAAGTGGACTCACTTAAAAACATCTGAAAACCCAACAGTGAAGTGATACAGCCCTAAATGACGCACAAAACAGCGGCGACAGGCTTCACACAGCGGGGGCCTGTGAGTGCAGGAAACTCGGGTTTATTAGATGCAGGTCATCCTGTTGTCGATGGGGCCTGATTTGCGCTAAATGAGCGGATATGCCTGCTAGATGAATCCAAAAATAGCACTTGTTTTAGTATTTTAGGATACAGCAGAAATCCTTATTTCTTCCGGTCGTTTGGGGGGGATTTTTTATAATGACTGTTAGCACTTCCTTTTTTCAATATTTGTGCAACTTTATCTCGACCTGCAAGTTGTACAGTGACGCAAATCCGCCCCTCGCTCATAATAAACAGAGGAAATCTATTCCCTTCTAAAACGAAAACACAATTAGCCCGACTTCAGAGGCGATGCCTCGGCCATATGGAAAAGTTGCTCATATAACAACGGAATATGCAGTGGCTGTCAGTTCACTGCATTTTTTTATATGTTGTTTTGTAAAAGACTACATGTGTGCACTGAATAATGGACAGTGATAAAGCATAATGATAACAATAATAATAATAATAATAATAATAATAATAATAATAATAATAATAATAATAATAACAATAACAGGCATGCATAATAATAATAATTTTGTATGTGAAAATTCCCCCAAAACGAAGCTCATGTTTTTTTCTTTAGGCCTATGGTGCGCTAATGATCACATGGTAAAACTTTGAGGGTATAAAGTCCTATTTTTTCATGCCAGTTTTCATACCATCAAGACTGTTGGTTCGCAGGCTATAAGCGCGTCAATAATATGTTGGTTGGTATTCTCCCACCGGCTCTTTGAGCGGCTGCTGATTCATTGCCAAGCCGGATGGGTCTGTGACCCTGGCTACCTATCGCAGTGTTTTCGAGTGACACTTTTCCGGGTTAAATTTAGAGATGAAATGTAACGTTTGCTCTCAACCGGCGAGTTTAAAAAAGCAAAGGAAAGGGATGTGGGATGAGGAGAGGAGGTGAGAGGAGAGGGGTGGTGGTGGTTGGTGAGGGGTGGTAAGCTAAAGCGGCTCTCTCACCAATTATTCCAGGTGCCCATAGAGTGCAGAGCAGCGACGCAGACGTGCTAGAATATCCCCCGATGACATTTTTACGCATCGATTTAAAACAGGCTAAGAGTAAAAACAGACCAAATAAGGACTCCATACTATTAATATGATACGAGGTCCTAACAAGTCAACTATGCCCACCCATTTATTTTATTTAAACACTTGCATCTCTCTACAGCCAAGTACTTGCACTGACCAACAAAGGTGGTCTTGAAAACCCTGTTCGTGTATAAGGTATCACAAGTGGTTTGATGACAAAAAAGATAGGGAGGGTAAGTCAAGTGGCAAAGAGAACAAAACATTTGCATTCTTCATTCAGACGATGCTTGGAATATTCTTTCTGACCCTGCTGCATTCACATGCTTCAACAATAGGTGAGGTCAATGAGTTTAATATTAGAACTATCATTCCAAAGAAAACGTTTTCAAACGAAACGCGCCGTAGTTAGTGAGCTCAATGCGTCCAAATAATAGCTTTTTGTAAGCTCTTCATATTTTATTATGATCGTTTTTAAATGGAAGCCTCTTGTTTCAAAAGTTTCTTTCCAGTAAAAAAGTACAGAATATGGAGCACTTGACAAGGAATTTTCCTGCCACTAGTTGTAATTTATGGAGCCATTGTGTAAAAACTGTTTGAGAAAATGGACCCTGAATTAATTGTGTGATGAAAGACGTATTGATTTCAATATTTTTAGCACAGGCCTACAGTATGGCTCTCAGCACTCCCCCCTTCATAAATGACTCAAGTCATTGTTCTTCTTAATAATGTGAGGGGTGGGGAGGAACACACGGTGTCTGAGGATACAATGATCCAGATATGAGTCACAAATCTCAGACACAAAAGGGGGTTTGAAATATAAACTATAACACTCATGGCAATAGGCTGCACAGTACACGTACACTGGACTGTGGGAGATCATAGAGAGATAGAGAGAGCGAGAGAGAGATAGACAGACAGACACAGAGAGACAGAGAGTGTTATTCCATGTCCAGGAAACATTTTAACAGTACAGAACAATTTCAACAACAGCTCGGTGGCTAAATGAGTTTGGACAGAGTCTGTGAATACAATTAAATCATTTCCATTATCAAACACTTCGAATCATTATTATTATTATTCCCCATAGTTGTTGGCCTGCGGCAGCTCACGCCAAGAGGGCTATTTCTGGCCATGTGTTTGCTTCAGGAAGGAACTTTCGCAGATTTTAATGGGACTGGAGGCTATTGTGACCCGTGTTCTCCATGGCACAGAGCCACCATTTCCACTGTCGACAGAATTAACTTCTGAAGCCTCTCTGGTGTGTTTTGTACCCTATAATTTCAGACAATATCTCAGCAGAAACAGTGTCCTTTTTGGTGTGCAACAACTTCCTCCCTAAACACCATGCAAGTATGAAGAAAAGGGAAATAAATTGGTCAAAGTCAAAATAAATGCCATGACAGCCAAGTTTCAATATCTGTATAATCCATAATAACTACATAATTAGATGGTATAGGTAGAAGTAGATGTATACGAGTTATGCCACTGTGTCAACCAGTCCATCAGTCCAGTGTTTTGATTATGGTGTCTGTCGGTGTGTGTGTGTGCGCGCGCACACGTGTGCGTGTGTGAATTAACAATGAGGGGTTCTTGGTCAAATGCAAAGAAACATATAAACACAGAAAAACAATTTTATTCAGTGTCCATCATTTTATGGCCTAACTGGAAATATAGTGGCTCTAGTGCCCCTTCTCATACAGTAGCAAGTGAGGTATTATTCATATTATTCATATCAGAATATTCATAGAGGGTCTATATCAACCTAATTGTATTGAATTACACTCAAATGTTGCAAATTAGGCTTTCGATTATACCTAAAGGGAAACATATTTGTGAACATTTTTGGTAACACTTAATTTTACTGGTTCACTATTACAGTGGATCTACCACATTAGGTACAGTGTAATAACCAGTGTAACAATATTTAATACCATGTAATACCAGTGTAATACCATGTACCAACCCTTATCCTAAACCTAGGTGTAAGTACATAATTGGTACATAGTGTTACACTGGTTATTACACTGTGGCCTACCTATAGTAATGTGGTAGAGCCACTGTAATAGTGCTCCATTAAAATAAAGTGTAATCCATTTTTTCCCAACCCCTTTCCTTTTCTAATTCAATGTTTCAACATAACGCATCGATTAGGCCACACATTTTCACCCAAAGTCCTATGACATTGGTAACTGTGAAAGTGATCAAGCAACTTTCACTGTGTATGATGAACAACACACCACGGCACAACACCAACAACAGCAACACACATTTCCAAAGCACATCACGTCTAATTTGTGCAGTGGTAAAATCATCTTCTGCAGTAAGGCCCAGTGAGAGTTCAGTGTTTGTTATTGTTTCTAGACTTATGGAGCCCTCCATGGTGACCTGCAGCTAAGTGGAGCTCTTGGAATGGGGAGCTGGAAGAGGAAGCCCCTGTCTGCCCATCAAGAGAGACTATCAGGCAGCAATCATAAAAAATGAAATATCATAACGCTCAAACTAACCGATCATGGGAAAATATGGTAACCTCATGGAATATTCTCTCTCTCTCTCTCTCTCTCTCTCTCTCTCTCTCTCTCTCTCTCTCTCTCTCTCTCGCTCTCTCTCTCTCTCTCCCCATCCCCCTCCCTATCTGAGAAATTGCTTCCCAGAGGATGCCTTCGTTCCAACTGTTGGGACGGGCCTAGATCAAGTCTTCATGACAGTCAGACAGACAGTCGCTGGAGCCATCGATCAAATGTAAACCATTGGATCTTTTTACAAAAAGGTTTTTAAGGAACATATGAGTTGTTTTTTCCCATATACAGAGTTAATAATGTCGTGTTAATTCAACACTTATGGAGTCAATTTAACATCTAGACTATGTTTGGTTGCCAGAGTACTCTCTGTGCTGTATTAACACTACATTATTAACTGTGTAACTAATACCACTATTGCTGGCAAGAGGAGTCGCTGGCACACAGCTGATGTAGAATCATAACTGGAAGGTCCAGATGAAAATGTCATAAAACATTTTGACTCTTTGCAGAAACTGGAAAGGCATTGGATGAGTCAAAGCCACACTACTTAATGACTCTGTGTTATGTCTATGTGCAATGTGTGTTTTTTTCATCTCAAAGTGATTTTCTGTCTAACACATGTGCGCGCCCATGCGCACACACACACACACACACACACACACAGACACACAGACAGACAGACAGACACACACACACACACACACACACACACACACACACACACACACACACACACACACACACACACACACACACACACACACACACACACACACACACACACACACACACACACACAAGGCTATGTGTAAACTCTCTTGAGATTCATGTCTGTGGAAGATGTTCCCAAAGTATTTATTCCAACTTGAGATGGGGCATAAGAGACTAGAGCGTGTATAAAATGCTCTTCAGGCTATCCGTTTTCTAAAAACGCCCTAAGCTGCTCTTTAATGGAAGCTTTTAAATATGATGGTGTCCCGTGCCTGTACATTAACGGCCACTAATGTTTACTTAAAAACAGCCGCAGCACAGATTAAAGGAGGTCTTGGTGCTCTTTAGTGTCAGAGGAGCGCTGTCTCCTAATTACTCACGGGGCCAGTGTACACAGGGTTAAATCAAACTCATAGTGGAGTGGTGGCCCCCGCCCGGGCCTCGGGGCCCCCTGCCATCATGCTTTAAATATGAAAAAAAGAGTAATGGAAACGCAAAGGTCATCATAACAAACCATTACTGCTTCTTCTCCAACAGTATCTTGGCAGGCATCCCGTTAATGCTGTTTAACGGCATGCATCGTTTTTTGTGTGTGTGTGTGTGTGTGTGTGTGTGTGTGTGTGTGTGTGTGTGTGTGTAATGGCACTCCAGTGACAGAGGCCCGTTGAGAAGTAACAAAAAAAAAAAGCGCTCCCCGATTAGGCCATAAGACATCCCATACAGTCATCAGTTGAGGACTTGTTTACTGTTAGCCATGGGGGCTGAGTTAGGCCAGAGCCCTCCGTAGCAGAAACACTGAACAGCTGTACCTCCTATCCACACCAGCTACCCCAATCCCAGGGGTTAGGGCTCCTGTTAGCAATTAATTGCGCTATTAACACGACACAAAACGCGAATTAGCAGGTGGTAAAAATCTTAGGCCGGAACAAGACATGGCTGCAGTGATGCAGCAGGTGTCGAGCAAACCCAGATGCAATGACGGACATGTTAAACATTTTCATTTTATTATTTTGTCTTGCTGTCCCCCAGTAGGATATTGCAAAACAAAAAAACAGTAAAAGAGACATCCCAAAGCAAAATAGATTGGCAAGTTATAACGAATAGGCCTACCATTCAGTAGCCTAGACTTAATGCCATTCTGTGGAGAAATTTAAGAAACATGAATGTTTAAGAACATGCAGTCCAATTGTCTTTTATTGTGAAGATATCCTTTGTGATTGTGCACAGGGAATGATATCCATTTTTATAGCAAATACATGCAGAATTGCTTTTTTATATCACTAGCTTGACTATGAGGCACAATAGCATAGAAAACGCCATCAATCTTGCACTCTTACCTTTCTGCTATTTATAATTTGTTTCTTGGTTTCCATCTAGTGGTTACTTTGAGTACTGCAAAAAAGTGGGCATAAATAATATTGTGGTAGGCCTACGTTTCAATATAATAATAAAAAGATAGAAGAGCAGGAAAGAATGTTCAGAGGTATTCAATGATTGAAAGTTTGCAGAGCTGAGTGATACAACTGATTAAAATCAGACACCTAATCTAATTCAGAATCTAATTACTTTAGGCCTCATTCAGGCGCATCCTCATCGTCACTCAGTTGCAGAGTAACTCACATCTGTTAAGCTTGGAAGGGGGAGGAGGAGGGGAAAAAAAGCCTCTTGATTAACGTGTTTGACTCAATGATTTTTGCGGACCAGCAGACAAACCAGAATTTGACCGTGAGCTTGTTCCCAACATTTTAGTAGCGCCGGGGGAGTTGCATGACCAAGAGGGGCCAAATGTATTCCAGCCAAAGCTATTCAGCATCGCGCATGGAGACTGCTGTCAAGAGGCTGCATGATTTACTGTGGATGGGAATCGTAGGGTGTCTACTGTTTACGCATCCCATTCCGTCCTTACAGTGCTCTGTATGGATCCAGCTGGGGTAAGAATTTGGATATTTGCAGCTGCGGACGCAGTGCACCGCTCGTCTCGTGGATAATAATAAAACACAAGTACTCACTCTTGCCAGGAAACAAACAGGAAACAATAAGGGGAGGGAAGTTCCCTCTATTTCGTAAGAAATGTAAGAATACAAATGAATCAATCCCTTATTCTGCATTAGATACACAAGCACTCACACCCTCACGTACATGCACACTCAGCCACATTCACACAAAAGGGAGACAATCCGCACACTTCAGAGTCTCTGTCTGATGAAGGTCTAAGGAGGTCTAAGGACCGAAAGCTTACAAGTCAAGTAAAGCTTTGTATAAAGCCTTCCCCTCCCCTAAAGTCTCCCTTTAGTACAGAAAGGTCAACAGAATCCTGCACCTTCTGAACAGAAGACCACTTCACAAGAGCCTTTCATTATCACAAGTGTCATGAAAATGGGGCCTATTGGTAAATTGTTATTTATTACTTCATCACTTTACTGGTGTGTGCACATCACTGTTACTTGTCCTGTCTTGCACTTCATCAGTCTGTGTATGTCTGTGTATGCCTGTGTATGTCTACATGTCCTGACATGGTATAGAGAGAGAAACGTAATTTCATTTTCCTTGTATGACTTGTGCATATGAGGAAAGTCACAATAAAAGCTGAATTGACTTGACTTTATACGATTTTGAGAGCTTGTGGACTCCTACCCTTTGTTTGCCATGGGAGCACAGATACAAAACCACCGTGTTAATAGCTCAGTTAATATCACTTCTGTATGACGCTTTAGTAGGGAGCTTTACTAATGCTCTACTGACAAAATCTGCTAGTTGGCATCCATTACACCTGCCCTTGGAGAAGTGAAAGTGCTTTGGCCAGACGAGAATGAGAGTCACACTAGCCAGGCTATAAGCCCAGGAGTCCCTCTGGTGGAGAGTCATTGTACAGGCTGATGACCAGCAGCCATTTGAGATGCTCTTCAACCTGCTTGTCTTACTATGAGAAGCACCCTATCAGGTTATTCAACAACCATCATCGAAGAAAGTTCATTTTTGTCACGTTGTCACCTGCTGCACACCTTAGTACATGAGCACACATCTAGAATAAGCTTTGCCGCATGCAACACTGTTTAATGTGTGCATCATGTGCATTAATGAAGTGTTGTGTTTATGGTATTTTTTTTCAACAGCTGTCATTGTTGGAGTGTCATAGTTTGCTTCTTGACGATGGGGGTATGTCATGATCTCATAACTCGTGCAATGATTTCACAGAACTCTACATTACGGAAATAGGCCCTATATGCCTGCAATTTTGATAATTCAATCTTTCTGTGTAATAGATCAGTAATTAGTCCCTCAAAATCTTCGCTACCGAGTGCTGCCACTATAGTTCCTTTTAAAATATTCTTCCTTGTGTTATTTTTAGAATGACCTATTACAACATGGTTTTGGCCCTGTCACGACTTTTTTGAGATTTGTTGCATGGGTCGAATTTTAAATGAACACATATTTCCCTCAAAATAATACTTTTGCCTCACCTTAACTGTTGCTATGTTGACCTTGTGGCATTGTGCATCTTACGCATGGATTGAATGTTTTGCAAATGGCAGCATTTTGCTTTTATTCACAAAATACCAAGTGTCCCAACCTTTTTGAAATCCACTTGTACTTACCGTACGTCCATGCTAATACAACAACATACTGTTCAAGAAGATGTTTTTGCACACCTAGTTGGACAGGTGCGTAGGATATTATCCCAGTGGGGTTGTTATACAAGTGTAAAGAAATCCTGCAAACTGCCACCCTCACTGTACACTGTCTGTACCTGAAGAAGGTCGGATGACCAAAATGTTGTATTAACGTTTGTTGATGGAATGGACAGTGTGCCGGATTTCTTTACACTTGAAATACAACATACAACATGTATTTATGTAGAACAGTATCACAACAATGACGTTGTCTAAAATTGCTTTCCAGAGACGCATACACCTTCCCACAGTCACACATCAGCTCTGGAGGCTGTCGTAGGGTATGGCGCCAATTGTCCGGCGTCCATGTAAGAAAGTGTACACACACATGTACACGCACACACAAAGACAGTAATAATAGTCCTAAAAAAGATAACACTGGAAGCGATCGTAACATAGCTTAATTTCACAGCATAAAGACCTAGCCTACTAGTGCAGGAAGACTGTAGTTCTAATTATAAATACATACTTATAATAAAGCACATCTTCTGAATCTGGACGTCCTTATGGTTACCTGTTTCCAGAGACAGCAGTTAAAACTTCCAAGCATGGGACGTGGGATGGAATCGGATCTGTACATTGGGGAGACAAAACAAGTACTTTACAATGCATGGCCCAACACAGGAGGGTGACTGTCAGAACAGAACTCAGCCATATATGGTAGTATCTAGCACACTCTTTCAAAGACAAGCTGTTGAGTTGTTTTTGACAGGGTTTGGGTCAGGTTAATTTAACACACTATGTTCATAGCAGTGATTGTCTTGTTTTATCACTTCATTTTCTGAGCTTAGATGTATCGTGGTAAAAAAAAATACATCTAAAAAATACTGACAACAAAACTGTGGCTATTAGAAAGGCTGAATGGCTAGTGACACTGTAAAACTACTAGCCACTGTGGCCGTTGAAGACAAAGTGAGCAAAAAGTTAAGGTGAAGCCCTGCCATAGGTCTATGTCAATCTGGAGCAACCACATCTGAATAGGGGACTTTATCATCAATTATTTGCAACTGCTATTTGCTACTTGAACTAGAAACATTTGAAGAGGACTTGCACACCTCTAATATGTCAATGCAAATAGCCTGGCACAGAGGATGGTCTGACTGAATGACACGTTTGCACTTGCACTTGGGTAGCACATAATCTTTTACCCTTTTACTGTATATAGCCTTGTAAACTAGCCCCACCTGCAAGCGACCAAAATTATTTTTGCCAGCGAGTGGGTCTAGCCTCGGACAATGCCCCAGGCCCCAGGCCCAATCACAACGCAGGAGATTTGTATTGAATCTTTGGATGCAAAGCGGACAGGGTTTTGAAGGAGTGATGACAAAGCGTTGCCCAATAGGCACGGACACGGTTTGAAAAAACGGGTTGTTCCCATCAACAATCTGATGTCTCAATGACCAGACTAAATATTCACATTTAATCTCACATTTAGTGTGGCTTGCCAGACTACCTTTTATATGCAATATAACTTTATACTTTTGCATTGATGACATACTGTAGGTGTGTGACTGAGTTCTCTTCGACTGGTTACTTATTGGAACCTACGCAGCAGGTATCAAGTTGTAAGGCGGGATACCTACTTTAGAATGCATGTCTATTGTCTGCCTTCAGATACAATGCAAGACATTTTGGCAGACTCTTTTGGGACATAAGGCCCTGGGAGTAGAAACAGTGGGACCTTCAATTTAATCCCACTGATTACCCATAGGGAAGGACAGTGTAGGCCTATCTGATTTATGTGTCGATTCGGACCGGATACCAGATTCAGTTCATAAGGTCTCATCACTAAGCCCTTCAGGAGTAGAATAGGCATAGGGCTACAGTTTATTAGGCTACTGCAGATTATTAGGTTAGGGAAAGTAATGCACCCTGGACTGAAAGTTCAGAGGATAAGATTGTACAAGACAATTATTTATTTACTCGACCAAATATGGCAGCTTCTTGAAGAGGTAATCTAGGCCTGTTGCACATTGGCTGACCTTTTAGGGTGGGGTCCGTCTGTGGAAGGTTTGGTATCACACTTTAAGTAAATATGGACAAGCACGGCCAGTGTTTACCTTTGTTTACAATGAAGGCCTATTTCTCTCCATGATCAGCTGTCTTTACAACATAATGGGCCTACAGGTAGGCTACATTTCTGATACTGCATGTCTGCTACACAGGCCTTGAAATTACAGTAAATAAATAGGCCTAGGCTATACTCTCGCTGCCTTGGAAAAAGACCTACCAATTATCATTCAGCTAATAGGCCTAGCATGCACCTGTAATGCAATGGACACAATTGCTAGTGATGTTTTTGCATTTCTGTAGCGAATATTCGCCTCGTATCTCCACACAAAGAAAACGCGCTGTTTTCTTTCATGAATGTTGAAATAGGGGTGCCCAACAATAGTCTAGTCGTGATTTCATGAACCCAGAAATGTTGAGTACCCTAAAGTTTTATTGCAGAAATATCATCTATGGGCCTAATGGATAGAATTTAGCTTGGTTGCCCAAAGTTGCACTTTGAGCAATTTGCATAATTAGCATAAATATATTGTTAAGATAAGACTACTACAGGTGAATAGGCTAAAAAAAATAAAATAATAGGTATCACCATGAAACTTTCTCAGTTCCTTACTGATGATGAGAGAAGAAAAAAATGTATTGGATGTTTTTTGTATTTTGATGTTTAGATATGCAAATGAGGGCATACATTATTAATTATGCACTAATTTGCATACGCACCAAATCACTTTCATAAGGTGAACTCTGGCTCAAAATAACTTTTATGTGGGTAAAATATGTATATTTGAGTGTTGAGATGGTGAAAACCTTCTGAGGCTGTGGTTCTCAAAGTGGGGCCTGGGACCCCTGGGGGGCTGCCAGGGGCCCCACGGCAGACAGGCAGGAAAAATATGGCAAAATAAGATGAATAGCCTAATAAATTGAATAACTAAAGTAAGCCAAAATAAACCAAAAATAAGCTGAACTATCCTAGTGGAATAATTTTCTTCCTTACAATGTTTATGTACTATGCTGTCTGTAGTACTTGAATGGGTTTAGGAATGCACCAATTTCATCGAGTTGTGAAACCGGGTGCACAGAAAAAATATTGTGGCACGGGTGCCGCACGGCCCATGTTAGGGGAGCCTTGGCTGGAATCTGTGTACACAAACACAAAATAACTATACAAGAGAAATTTACTGGTCTGAGGAAAGGCTTTAAGGCCTAAAATAGCACATACGTTTTTGGAACAAAATATGATTGTAGCAGACTTTCACTATACAACATGCAGAATAACTACAGTATGCATGCGTGCGCGCGCGCACACACACACACACACACACACACACACACACACACACACACACACACACACACACACACACACACACACACACACACACACACACACACACTACATGGGTGACTCAAACAACTGTCCATTGACTTTTACAGTGACGAAAGTTATCTGGAGGTTTATATCGCCTACATATGGTAAACCCAGGCTCAAAGTATATATTTGTCTGTGGGTAAAGCATATATACTTGGAGGTTGAGTTGGTGAAAACCTTTTGAGGGACCTGGTCAAGAGGTAGTGTTGACCTAGATGGATGAATTAAATGTTCCATGCCAAACAGCCTTACATGCATACACATACAGCACAGTGAACAAATCCAAAAGAGCCAACATCACACAAAATAACATGCGCATAAGGCCAGTGATTGCTGCAGGATACACATGTGCTGAAGAAAATACAGTGAAAGTATGGGGATGGTGAAGGCTATGTGGTTTTTCTAAATATGTGTGTGTGCATATACAGTGGTATACAATAATTGAATGATTGGGCACCCCTTTTGAAAAACATTATTGGTTTGTCTGTTGATAGTTTGTTAAAGCAATTTCGTATTAGCATTATGTTAAACAGTATGGAAAGAACAACATTTCAGATGTGAAATCACTTTTATGGGCCCAGCAGAATCAATTGTACATGTAGCTTAAAAATAGGCATATGCTAAATATTCTAGTAATATTTAGTAGAGCCTACTTTTGCTAATGCAATGGGCTGTGGATGGTTCTATAAGCAGACAAGTCCCAGAAGTCTGGCATTTTGAATTTGAGGTGGTGTGGATAGTCATTGGTAAAAATACTGTCAGCATTCTTGTCTTCCTTCCATTTGTTTTAATTTTTTAAGACTAAGACTTTAAGACTTGGATGACACTATTCCACAATGTACTTTTGCTCTTTTTTCCTACATGAAATACTGGGTGGATTTTGAACAGTGCTTACAACCTTTGCTCTACAGAAGTCTCTAACCCAGCCATGGCTTTACTTCAACTGTGCAATTGTGTGACTATTGAGCATTCTTTTGAAGAATCTTCTGGAGTTTCAGAGGAGTTAATGAGGTCATCTACTTAAATAAGGTTTATTATACCTAGCAATTCAGCCTCTTAACACAATCCTTCTGCCCAATTCCATTGAGCACAGGTATGATTTACAAAAACTACACCACAAAAACCATTACTGGTTTTCAGCTTTTGTATTATGTTTCTGACTAGAGTAGCACAATATAAACCTTCAGATAACTTTTGTCAGTGTTAAGGAGAGTTGTTAAGAGTCACCCATGCAATGTGTGTGTGTGTGTGTGTGTGTGTGTGTGTGTGTGTGTGTGTGTGTGTGTGTGTGTACGCATACTGTAGTTATTCTGCATGTTGTATACTGAAAGTCTGCTACAATCATATTTTGTTTCAAAAACGTATACAGTATGTGCTATTTTAGGCCTTAAAGCCTTTCCTCAAACCAGTAAATTACTCTTGTATAGTTATTTTGTGTTTGTGTACACAGGCATACTCTACTGTATATAGTTCTGCTACACTGAATGTATGTGTGTGCTGTATACATGCTGTAGGCTATGTAATAAATAGCCTATATGTAGGCCTATACAGTATATTGCACAGGGCATATATCCAGGTAAAAACTCCCTCTTGACCAGATTCCTCAGAAGGTTTTCACCATCTCAACACTCAAATATACATATTTTACCCACATAAAAGTTATTTTGAGCCAGAGTTCACCTTATGAAAGTGATTTGGTGCGTATGCAAATTAGCGCATAATTGATAATGTATGCCCTCATTTGCATATCTAAACATCAAAATACAAAAAACATCCAATACATTTTTTTCTTCTCTCATCATCAGTAATCAACTGAGAAAGTTTCATGGTGATACCTATTATTTTAATTTTTTAGCCTATTCACCTGTAGTAGTCTAATATATTTATGCTAATTATGTAAATTGCTCAAAGTGCAACTTTGGGCAACCAAGCTAAATTCAATCCATTAGGCCCATAGATGATATTTCTGCAATAAAACTTTAGGGTACTCAACATTTCTGGGTTACACTATTGGGCCTATGGAGATCACGACTAGACTACAATACCACCACAATGTTGCAAAGGCAAAGAAAATTCCTCTTCGAGGAGGCTCTGTCTGGTCTGGTGTGTGTTGTAGGTATACCAATGCATATGGTTTTCGTATGTGTTTATTCATTTATTTAATTATTACAATAAAACTAACGCGTCTTCTTCTTGTTGTGGTTTTGCACTACAGGTTAAAATTGACTTGGCAGAATCGGAGGTGAAATGTTGAACTTTTATTTTATATTCTATAAACCGGATGTGTGGCTGCCGCTAATTTCACGGAACTGCCTCAAGCGCCATTTTTACATGGGTAAACACGAAACTGCGCCATCGGAGAAAGTTTTTACTACGCTGCCTTTTATTTACCTTGCATTCGTATTGCTTACATATGTTTTTACGTACGGTGCTCGGATACAGAAGGCCACAAATAATCAAAGGTGTCAATCGATGCTCGGGGGCAGTTCGCGCGTTATAGTTTTTCCTGAACGGCAACTAGCACAAGCTAGTTTTCATCGATAACAGACGTTTAAAATATCCCAATTCCGCGCCGTTGATGTCAGTCGATGACATTGAAGTCATGCACGGTGAATCAATTACTCACCACGTTGAACTAAAGTTCGACAACGTCGAGAACTACAAGCCCGCGATAATCACAGGGACGAATAACAAAACAAGACATGCCCTGTTCAAGAAGGGAAGCCGAGGTGCGCGGTCGCCAGCGTCAAACAACCAGAACAGCAATCAGCGTTCTCAGCAACAACAGCACCAAAAACACGGACTGCTCAGAATTAGCAACCCTGTGCGTCTTGCAGACTTCAACAACAATGCAGTAACGACACGACCAAAATCCCCTGCACAACACAATGCAGAATTGGTGACGCAAACAAACAAACCCCAAGCAGCATTAGCAAGTACCCACCAGCTCAAAGCGGCATCTAAAAAGGAGGTGAGTAGCCTGTCATGTTTATAATAGACTCGCTGCTTTCAGTTGTAGTCTTTGCATCCCGTTAAAAAAATAATACAGTCGATGTCACAAAATGTGATCGCTTGTTGTAGACTTGTGCATTCAATTTCCAAGAAATTCCGAGAGATCAGGCTGTCTGCTTGGGTGCGTCTTTGCATTGTTTATGTTTACTAATGTGCCATGTGCGACGAACGCAGCTAGCGGTTTGTCTCAGTGTATAATGCTCCATTTGTTACCATATAAATGTGATTCGTCGAATCAGTTGAGTACAAGGCAATGCAATGATTACCACATTATCAATTATCACATTGACATGCATGTATGTGAGTTACATACTATGGATTTACAGTCGATCTGCATATTGCATTGTGTGATCCTATTGGTGTTCGATTTTTACTGACATGCAATATGATTAGCATTGGGCACCTGGGAAGGACTCCAGAGTTTTTACATGAATTCCTTGGTCCCACTGCTGGGATTGTATCTCTGCTTGTTTTCATATCAGTGATATCACCAATAATGTATGGCCACAAAAGCTGTTTACAAATACGTAGCCTTGGTAAAGTTGCCTTTAAAGTTGCCACCTAATCTTAGAGGAACACTGTAGAACAGGGGTTCCCAACCTTTTTCAACTTGGGGCCCACTCGAAATTGTCAAAAATGTTCGGGGCCCACCTCTGACCCAATAGAGAATAAAACTCAAATAAATCAACAGCAACACACACCAAAATATGAATATTTTTGGTAAATGATTTCAAGGCCCACTTGGAATACCTTCAGGGCCCACAGGTTGGGAACCACTGCTGTAGAATGTTGCAGTCGCCTGCAGAATCGATCTGATATCTTGAGGGCAACAATGCGGTCACTTGTACGTCAACAGCCACTTCACACATCTGTAGTAAAGTAGTTTAAATGAGCATACAAGGAAACAAGTCCTTGCACAGTGACTTTTTCTCAAGCAGCGCTGTGCTCAAATTCCTCCCAACAACACTGGACTGGACAAAACAAAGAATTAACCAAAACTATTTTGTCAATTTGATTTCAGGACAGCCCAGTTACTGGAACTAGGAGCCTTATTTTACATTACATTACACTTAGCTGACTTTCTTATCCAAAGAGACTTGTAGTTATTTTAAGTGCAGGGTATTGGTTATAGTCCCTGGAGCAGTGTGGTGTTAGGGCTCGAAATTAACTTTTTTCCTTTGTGTCCCGCAATGGTCCCGGATTCCACTTTGTATTGTCCCGAATGCAACCAGAAGTGTCCCCATTTTTTTCGCGCCTAAATAAGTGGTAAATTATGTCCACGTTAAATGTCATGTGTGACTATGATTTTTTTGCAGTGCAACTGTGAATTCAGGTTTTTAAGAAAAAACGAGGGTGTGTTAAAACATCTGTGCCGTGTATAGAAAAATGCCTTGAGTAACCGTGCACATTTCGTTTTTCAAGAATATATGAGCATGGTGATATGAGGAAATCTGCATTCAATGACATTATATTTGTCAAACTGATTGCTTTATGCACCAATATAGCCTACCCATCATGTAGGCTATTGTAGACTCTATTGCAGCCAGCCTGTTACTCTGTTGTGGCCTATTTAGCCTACAGAAAATCAGCTTTCATTTAGTCTACTACATATCAATAACAATTCAGTGTCTGTTTAGCTTTAGTTAAAAAGTGGCAAAAGTCTAACCTAGTCTGACTTTGGCCACTGGTTGTAATGGGCATGCTGGTGGAAGATAGCCAGGCCGTGCCCTCCTAGAGATGCAACCGCTTCAGCCAGTCTCGAAGAGATGTGAAAGTCGATGATAATCAGGCTAGGTGGAAGAGGATGCGGTAGGTTTTTGGGCCGCATTAGGAGTATGACAACGCATTGCAAGACGTTTCCTTTCCGCTTTAAATTCACATGACATTGACATCAAGACAATTTGATAACCTAAAAATAAATGCCCAAGAGAAAAAACTACGACCGCACACTTAGGCCTACCTCACTTTCGAGAAAGAGAGGGAGAGATGCTAGCATGGAGAGGGAGGGGAGGGGGAGAAAGAGAGGGATTGGAGAGAAACAATGCGCTGGCAATGCTGTACAATTGAAGCACGTTCTTCGTGCTTGTAATCAAAAGAAGTCAAGGTGGACTTTTCCCTGTTCAATTTGACCTTGGCTACTAGGCATTTCTGCTTTTACCAGCGCAGAAACAATAACACGGATACTTCAACATTAATTAAATAACTGCGTTTGTATGACAATGTTCAGAATAAAGCGCCTTCATTTCCAGCCACATTTGAATGAAACTGCTTGACGTTCTTGGCTAACAACTACCTCTGTTAGCTTGCTTGCCGTTTCCCTAACTATTACTGGAAAGTCATTTACAGGCAGTGTCTGATGTGTGGGTCATTCCATGTCAATTCACATGATTCCCTAGAATCTCCCCACATGACCCTCTCCGATTTACCCGATATCTCACATACAGGTACCTTTTGATGTCAATTGAAAGAATACCAAGTATTAGCACCCTACGTCCAACGGTTGCAGAGATGAAGCCCTCCAAAGTTGGGGTGCCATGCCCACTTTTCAAGCCTGTGAATTGCATACAAAAATTACAAGCAGATTTTGACACCTCTGGTTTTAGTTTCAAGGAAGATACAGGCCTAAAAATCACCATGGCCCCTCAATATGACCCTGTCTACCAGATGATGTACTTACAAATGGCATGCCTTGATTATTTTTTGCTATATTAAGTCTTAAAAACTGAATTTGTGAAAAGCGTGATGAAGAGTCTTGCCATTTTGGGGTTCTAGAACTTAGACACTATGTATGCTTTGGGAGTTATAATTGATTTTCCATCATATTTGGGAACTGTACAGTATATTCCAAAAAAAAATAGGGGACTCAGACTTTTAATGATGGAATAGGAGGGACTCAAAAACAGCTTTAGGACAAAATGACCTTACGGTACCCTCTACTTCAGGCCTCAAATTAACCATGTGGGCACTTGATGACTGGAACGCCCTTTTAACCCCATGTACAGTAGCACTGTATCAAACATTCAAGCTTGGAAAAACTTTGTTTTTCAAAGTTCTTCATATTAATCTTGGCCTTTAAAGTATATGTTTTTCTCTATATCTTATCACAGTGTCTGTTTTGTCTGCTGCCATCTGCTGGTCTAAAAAAGTAACAACAGCGTAATGTTATAAAACAAAAGGGGCTGGGAAATCTTGCCCGTAATTGACCAATAAAGCATTGTAATTATACAGTATATTGCTATATATTAATTATGATTTAAACAAGCATGATGAATATTTCTAGTTCAAATAATTTCCTAAGTGTGACTGCTTAATGCTCAATCATGATGCCAGTCCCAAGATGGCCTCAACCCTGCACTACATTTCTACCAGACATGGGGGTGGGTGTGTCCTGGTAGAAATGTAATCATGATTGAGCATTCTGCATAATGCTTGTTAAAATCATAATTAATATATAGCAATATACTGTAGAATTAAAGTGCTTTATTGGTAGCCTAGCGAGCTTAACCCCTTGGGGCGTCTAGATTTCTAGGCTACTTTATTGGTAAATTATGGGCAAGATTTTTCAGCCCCTTTTGTTTTCTAACATTGCACTGTTGTTACGTTCTTTGACCAGCAGATGGCAGCAGACAAAACAGACACTGTGATAAGACATAGACAAAAAACATATACTTTGAAGGCCAAGATTAATATGAAGAACTTTGAAAAACAAAGTTTTTCCAAGCTTGAATGTTTGATACAGTGCTACTGTACATGGGGTTAAAAGGGCGTTCCAGTCATCAAGTGCCCACATGGTTAATTTGAGGCCTGAAGTAGAGGGTACCGTAAGGTCATTTTGTCCAAAAGCTGTTTTTGAGTCCCTCCTATTCCATCATTAAAAGTCTGAGTGTCCTAATTTTTTTGGAATACACTGCACAGTTCCCAAATATGATGGAAAATCAATTATAATTCCCAAAGCATACATAGTGTCTAAGTTCTGGAACCCCAAAATGGCAAGACACTTCATCACGGTTTTCACAAATTCAATTTTTAAGGCTTAATATAGCTAAAAATAATCAAGGCATGCCATTTGTAAGTACATCATCTGGTAGACAGGGTCATATTCAGGGGCCATGGTGATTTTTAGGCCTGTATCTTCCTTGAAACTAAAACCAGCGGTGTCAAAATCTGCTTGTAAATTTTGTATGCAATTCACAGGCTTGAAAAGTGGGCAGGGCACCCCAACTTTGGAGGGCTTCACCTCCGCAACCGTTGTACGTAGGGTGCTAATACTTGGTATTCTTTCAATTGACATCAAAAGGTACCTGTATGTGAGATATCGAGTAAATCGGAGAGGGTCATGTGGGGAAGGCGTGTGAATTGACATGGAATGACCCGTGTATGAATGAGGGTTAATCTACTTTAGAGCCAGCTCGCGTTGGTGTTTTGGGCGGATAAGCACTCGACAGGTGGCAACAAACTACTGCGCATTGTTTGGGGCTGTTGCTTTGCTTACCTGAAATATTAGCATAACCAAACTCCATTCCTCTCACAGCTTAACCATCTCTACTAGAATATATCCTTATTGGCTTGCAAAATCAACAATCCAGAGTCCGTTTTCTCTGAGAGCATTTCTAGTTCAGGGTGAAATGGCATAACCAACGGGACAACCTCTCAGCAGCAGTCCGAAGAACAACGCGCTTGCAGTCGCAGCTGCGAAATCTTAATCAACATTCTAGAGCACAATGCGGAGGGTTATCGGAAAGTTTTCTGTTGCTATTTTCGCTGATGGTTGGTGTTGAGTTAATGTCCCTGTGTAATGGCTTTGCAAATATAATAGCCTACTTTTAGAATCTTTTCATTTATATTTTTGGACGGTCCCGGCATTGTCCCAGAAATGATAACTTTGTGTCCCCACAACATTTTTTATGGTCCCCGGGACGTCGGGACACCGTTAATTTCGAGCGCGTGCCTTACTCAAATGCACCTCAGCCATGGCATGTGATAGGGAGTGGTAAGGGTGGGATTCAGACCTGCAAACATCTGATCTAAACCCCAGCTTCTTAACCACTTAACCATGGCTCCCGTGTATACCATACACCATATACAGTCCCAGGAAAAAGTTTGTACACCCTTTGAAATTTCTTACATTTCTGTCAAAATTGACCATAAAACATGGTCTGATCTTCCTGGAAATCTCAAGAAGGAATAATCAGAGTCTGCTTTAATTAATTCCCCCCAAACATTTACATGTTTTTACATTTTTATTGGCCATATGGCCATAACATTCACAGGAGAGCAAGGCAGAAGTAAGTACACCCTTGCATTAAATAGGTTTTAACCCTCAGTTAGTGGCAATATCCTCAACCAGACTTGTCCAGTAGTTGCAGATCAGATTAACAAAACAATCTGGATGTATCTTGTCTCCCTCTTCTTTAGAGAACCGCCTCTCGTCAGCAAGGTTTCTGGGATGTCTGTAGTGCATAGCTTTCTTGACTTCTGGCCATATCATCTCAATTGTTTTTTTTTCCAGGGCTTTGACTGGGCTATTCCAGAATGTGTATTTCATTATTATGAAGCCATTCTAAAGTCGATTTGCTTCTAACGTATGGATTGTTGTCACATTTCAGCACCCATCCTCTTGTGTGCTTCAACAGTGTGATAGACTTCCTCACGTTTTTTTCTGTAAAATATCACAATAAACTTGAGTTCATTGTTCCACTGATAATAGCAAACTTTCAAGGGCCTGAGGCAGCAAGGTAGCCGCATATAATGATGCTCCCTCCACCATACTCAGAAGTGGAGATCGTGGCAGACTTTTCTTAATAATGGTGTTCCTGGTCCATTGATGTATGTATCCCGCGCTTGTTAATATTGATCACTCAGATATTCAAATCTAACTGTGCAGGTAAAGCCTGAGAGGTCGGTAGGGGGGAAAAATAACGTGAGATCAGACAAGAGCTATCACACAAATGGTCAATGTGCCGCTTTGAACCTAACCAAATAGAGGGAAGTAATCATAAGTGCCAAATCATGTCCATGCAATAAGGTCAACAGCGGGACTGTAGTCAAGACCACCTTCATAGAGCTGAAGGTACGTCCAAGACCAGCGCTAGTAGAGACCAAGTCAGGACTGAGTCCAAATGTTCAAATACATTACAAGACATTTACTTTTTGTCCACCAAAAAGGACACTTGTGAATCAAAGTGAACAGTGCCATAGCTATTGTATCGCAATCAACCGGTACTAGCTTGACTACAGCATTCAGCCAATGCAGTGAAGCGTTTACCCTGAGCTGTTAGTCAAGCTTGTAGTACTTGTGTGTTTTGATGCAGTAATAATTATGGCAATGTTTGGTTTGTGAGTGTGGTTTCTGGTGGACAAAAAGTAAATGTTGGATTACAGGATGACTTCACATGACTTTGAATTTTTATTCGTGTGAACTTCACAAACCTGGAAGAGAGTACTTATGTGCGCTGCACTGAAAATGAATTAACTTCTGGCCTACAAAATGGAGTTATGCACTCACTTGTGTGTTCATGCGAAAGGGCCCACACACCGCAGACACTACCCTTACAACAATTTTAAGAACTTCAAAGGCTAAAATAATGCTTCAGAAGTGTCCTACATCAGTCGCTTTGGTTAGAATATATCCCCACATGAGTCTAACAGTAACTAATTGCAACATGCATGTATGGATTTTTCTTGTGGTTTTCGCTACTGACAGCTTTCCTTGAAGGCAAACGGCTGAGGTACCTTTACAAAACTGCTGGAATTCTTCCTAAAACATTTTTTTTTGTTATTTTTCCTATTTCATATCAGCTGCTGAAATCAAAGACTGGAAAACCGGAGCGCACGTCCTCATCATCCTCATCATCATGTCTTCCGAGTAACCAGACCAGTCACCACCACCACCTCCACGGCCCCATTAAGTGTGAGCAGCAGACCCAACAGAATGTCCTCGGCATCAGCCGTGCCCAGCAGAAGACCAGCAGCAGGCGCACCAGCGGCGCGGCCGGTCCTAAAGCATCCTTAAAGAAGTCTGAGAACAGTCGACAAAAGCAGCTCCAGCAGCAGTCCGGTTGCCAAGAGGGGACTAAAACTCCTCTTGGTCCGGCGGCGGCTGCTGACAACATCAGGTTTGCTGATAACTTACACCAGCTCCCTGCTGCTTCTTGTGCGGTAGAGGAAGAAGATGGCACTAAGGATGGAGAGAAAGTGTACGCGGGGGCCAAGTTTAGCGAGCCACCGTCACCCAGTGTCCTTCCGAAGCCCCCTAGTCACTGGGTGGGGGATGGCGTGCCTCGCTGTGGTGGCAGCGACGGGCGAGACCAAATGACCTCCCATTTAAAGTCTCTTTTGAAGGTGCTGGATTAGCTAAGTAAAAAATATCTCTTACAGATCCAGTGCGTAATTTTGGTTAGTTTATTTCCAAAATACATGCTGCACATTCACAAATTTGATGTGAAAACTTTTTAATGCATATTTACTACGTAAACTAATATTTACCAGAGTAGGCTCTGTATCCAAGGATGTCTGACAGGTCATTCAAAATGGCAGATATGTACATAGTGTGGTTCCACATATTCATGTATGAGAAGTGTAAACTTCCAAGCTGTAAGAAATACTTTGAAATTGATAATGGTACTAAATATTTATGAAAAATCAGACATCTGTTGATGTGCAGCATAAATTCTGGAAATAAACTACTAAAATTTAAACAGCAGACCTTAACAAATGTCCCTATCTACTTGTGCTTTGATTATTCTTTTCCACAGGAAAAATTGGCTCTTTGAAGATTACTTAATATTGCTTGTTGTAACAGAACATCCTGAATTACTGGTCGTCTTATTTTCATTCCCTAACAAGTTACATTGAAAGAGTAATAAGAATTTCTAATGAAGTGCACATTTCTTTACTATGAACATAATAATATATGTGTATATTTTTCATGTTGTTTTAAAAGAGTAAAATCTAGTTTTATTGCATAAACTTTGAAATTTGACAATGACATTGCAATCAGGTGTGCTTTCAAAATGTGTAGCCCGAGGGGCATACTTGCACATACGATGTTTTCTCTTATTCATTTGCACATAAAAAAATAAGAGATTCCTGAATGTTGGTGAGAAATGGTTGACCTGGGCGGTATTCAAAGAACATGGTTTATTGATAAACCTGCCTAAGTCAACATATAGAAAGTGGTATTTAAAAAAATAATCATAATAATAATTAGGACTCCATGCTATTCTATGAGCTTATTTACCACTGACGTCAAGGTTTACTTAAACTGGTTTGCTATTGAACTACGTCCTTCGAATACCCCCTAGAAACTGTTGGGTGCAGTTATTACTCTGTCCCAATGTGCGCTGACAGGCTAGTCTTATGTTTGTGCGGCAAGCTTATCTTGGACAGGTTGGAAAGCTTGGACAGCTCACTAAATAGACAAGCCGTTGACAGGTTGCCATGAGAATCTGCTTGGCATTGGAAAGTCAAGAACTGGAACAAAGCACAGCTGATCCTAAAGAATACATCTACAAAAAAGTCAGGTTTCTCTTTATAAGCACTGATGTCTAAACTTCTTTATTTTGTGACCGGTAGCATAAGCTACTTCTTTCAATTTTTGCTGATGATGATTCAGAGATTGACTTTGACCAAAAAAAATGTATCTAATGTGAACTGTTTACATTTGTGTTGGTGATAAATAACAAAGTTTTTTTTTCTGGCATTGCATTTTAAATGAGGTTGAGAAAATGGTGTCAAGTAATCAAGATATTTTGTTGCAACAACAACTGCCTTTTGTTTTGATGGTCAGCGACAGTGTTAATGTTGGCCTCCCCTCTGTCAATTGGCGTGACAAATTTTATTTATTGTTTTGTACCAGAAATAAAGAATTTGGAATCCCCTCACACAGTAGTTCAGACTTCCTTTTTCACACTCTGGAAGAATGTTGCATGATCATTGGTTGGGTTATTTGTTTCATTCAATCATTCATTACTTATTTGGAACTTTTTTATTTCTGTCATATTTATTTACAGTACAAAACAGAGGACGAATATCCATAGGTGTACTTAAGACATTTTCAGTCCCTTGGTTGCTGATTAGGGGAGACCAGGGCTGGTTAGATCATGGGGCAGGTAGGGTGTTGACTGCCACTACACAATGGGGTGCGGAGGCATAATTCCAACACCAAAATGAAGCCCATCTGAACTAGAATAGGTCTCAAAGTCATTAACCCTTCAGGTGACAGAAACTTTTTTAGTTTTGGGGTGTCACTTCCCAGATTTTACGCATTCCACTCAACACATGTCATTATTCACTCAACACTCAACACGTCATTATACAATGGGGGTCTATTAGGCCTATTTATCCACCCATGCACATCTGTAACATGAAAGGAATATGAGATTGAAAATGGCCAAATTAGGTTAAATGTTGAATGTGACATGTTTGACTTTTTTTTGCAAGTTGTATGTTCAACTGCTTAGGCTTTTTAAAAGCTTATGTGATAACTATGTTTATTAAATCATTAGCCAATTAAACATTTCCATATTAGCATTCAAGGTGCACCTTTCAAAGAAATCAGATATACAGCTGTAAAACTTTGTGTGTGATTCAACCAGCCCCGGTCTCCCTTAAGATTGATTTCTCTGTAGTGAGTGATTAACAACATGGAAATAATTTATTTCACTTGTTAACAAACTTTTATTTTGAAATGTTTAGAATGACAGTTGGTGACAAGGTGCGACAAATGTAACGCTCCACCACGGGAACTGTAAAATAGACAAAGTATCAAGTAGAAAGACAATGTTGGCGTCGTGGAATAGTTGTAACCAAGGAGGTATATCATTGGCTGTAACACTTGCAGTTAGGCTACTTTGCAACCCTTGCAGTTGTCTTCTCACATAGGGTTCGATTTTTACACAGGCCCGTCACAAGAAACATTACACACTACAATGACAACATTGCAATGCAATCTCCAAGATCTGAAGAGACAAGTAGGGTAGACTGAGTACAGTTGGGTACACTTTTATTCTTGTCCCCTTCCACGCAGAAATTAGACCATTAAAAGGTCCTAAAAAGAAAGTTGTTTTGGATAGAACATATTTTCAGGATGTGGGCAAATATATAATCAAGGAATTTTATCTCTAGGATGTTTAATGCTTATGTAATTAATCAAACAAAAAAGGTGCACTTTTGTCCCGACTGTACCCTAGCTAAAAAACGGTGGGGTACAGTTGAGACATAGCAGAGTACAGTTGAGACACCATTCTAATCAATGGGAAGTAATAGCCATGGGAGCTAATAGCATGGCCGATAGCAAAATACTGTACTCAACTGTACCCATTAGCATCTTTACATTGGTTTTACATAGTGAAATTAGCACTACAGGCTAGCGTCTAAACTGTCCCCTTCTGGCCAGATCACACATTGATAAAGATATTAAAATGGTTTTAACTGTTATGATGTCAGGAAATATGTCTGCTTTTAGAGCACATATCATGGCTTGCAATCATGTAACTTATATCAAGATGATAACTAATGGTCATTAGATATTCATTTTTGAAGGAACCTGGTGAGGTAAATCTGACCTGTCGAAAACAGCATTTTCCCAATATCTTTGGATCTCTGTTCTGTGCTGGTTTCAAATTTCCCATGATCAAGGAGGATATCGATGCGCATGTCCACAGCAAAAATTAGATCAGAGTTACATTGTTATCCAGATATATTTGGTTTGTCTCAACTGTACCCTGTACTCAACTGTACTCAGTCTACCCTAGGTAATAAGATCGACGAAGCCAGAGAGTCGTTCTGGCAAGTGAGCAAAGACATATGGAACTGTCCAGAGCTCGCTTATGAGGAGAAAAAAGCCCACGACACATTGGTAAGATTTTTCAGTGAGGATAATTCATGGGCCGTAGATGGACACTATAAACTCGACACTGCGTTTCGCGCATCATGGGAACGTCGTGGCAGTAGTAGCGAAGGTAGAGAAATCCAAATTGGTTTCTTGTGTGAGTACGACGCGTTGCCTGGAATGGGGCACGGCTGTGGCCACAATTTAATAGCTGAGGTTGGCGTTGCAGCAGGAACAGGCTTGAAGCGTCTACTGGAAACTCTGCCAGACTGCCCCCATGTTAAGGTAAAACTGCCACCTCACACTCACCCATGAAAATGCAGTGACTGCCATCTGCCCCAAATGTTTTGAGCTAGGCTTAATATGTCTGTGATGATATGTAAAATGATAGGCTAGTCCAGTATGACAGCTTTGGTTGGGCCAGGGACAAAGTCATCGGTATGGGCCCCCCTGCCAATATGTGGACCCAGTGCTGGGCCCTCTCTCTCCCTGGGCTCGAGACAACTTCGTTTGACCCCCTGTTGGCTTCCTAAACTGAATGTATATAATGAATGACTGTGTTATGTGTCCATATTTTGAAACCAAAGATACATTTCATCCTGGCATGACAACTATTCTACAAGTACTCTATTCTGTTCTAAGATGGGAGTAGTTGCGTCATATGCCCTAGGCTAAAATATTTTGTGTGGTAACCATATGGGAGAGAGAAAAACTTGCATTAAAAACTCTTGCAGGATTGCAGTGTTCAGGGCATATCATAAGGGGGACTGTAATATTTCTGTTCAAAACGGCATTAGGCCTATGCAGTAAAATCATAATGCAGATATTTGTCCGATATTACAAACATGGCATCCCTTAGATTGTGCTGAGGCCTATTAGTACACAGAGAATAAATAAATACATATTTAAATAAGTTACTTTGAAACATAGGCCTACCAAGCTGCTTGACATATTGACCTTTAACCAATCAACACTGAGGCACGCAGATGAATGTCCCTCAGGTAGTCTTACACAAGGCTTATTTTTCAGGTCATTGAGTACTGTCAATGTTTCAGGTCTATCACGTTTTGATTTGGAATGCCAAATTAATGTCCAATATCAAGCTGACTTTTCCGCAGTGGAATGGGTGCCTCCATACACTCTGCCTTTCTCTTTGTGTGTGTGTGTGTGTGTGTGTGTGTGTGTGTGTGTGTGTGTGTGTGTGTGTGTGTGTGTGTGTGTGTGTGTGTGTGTGTGGACCTTTTGTGTGTGGTATGAATGTTTTAAACTGCAATTTTCATGACACCTACAGTATAAAAAGGCTTCAGAAATGTGACTGGTCATATTTGATGCATGACACAGCCTTGGTTTTAATGTTTAACAGATCACCGTTTTGGGGACCCCAGCAGAGGAGGCCGGTGGAGGGAAGGTGGACATGGTTGAGATGGGGGCCTTTGAGGGGCTAGACGTGGTGTTCATGGCCCATCCCTCGCAGGAGGACGCCACCTATTTGCCAATCGTAGCAGAACACGAGTAAGAAAACCGCAGTGCACATTAATGTCAATGTCACATTTGTGTGTGTGTGTGTGTGTGTGTGTGTGTGTGTGTGTCACATGTACAAACAGCTCGGCTGTACCAGTGTGCATGCTTTTCAAAAGATTTAGAAACCGCAATACATAAGCAAATGACAACAAAAATACTTTTTTTTTAAAGAAAAGGTATACAGAGTAGATCTACTATGAGCCACCCTAGGCGGTGGGTCTTTTCAATCTGGACTTTTTGCTAAATATGAGAAAACGGCTCATGAAGTGTCCAAAGCCCATGTAAAGAACTGCAAATGCACAGACCGAGCGAGAAGACACTCTCTGTTGGTGCAAATCGTCCCTTTGATTCTCACTGAAGAGCTCAAGATGTTTACATGCACCAGTTGCCTGGTGCCACCTGCTGGTGTCTATTCAACCTCATTTTCGGAAATTGCTCATATGTAGTTAAGCTCTTGTAAAAAATGAGAATCTCTAGGATTTTTGTATCTGTTTGCATTGCCTATAGTTTAACAGTATATTAAGCATAGCAATGGAAGTCTATGGAAACAAACAAAACATAATCAAATGTACAAGCCTCTTTAAAATGAATGTAAAATTCACCAAAGTGCAAAACGGCTATTTATTTCCATCCTGTTATCGCTTGTGGATTGATGCTATTGGTTCTATCCACTTCCAGTGATTTTGCTAAGCTATGCTAATAATTCTAATACTAATAAATCTTAGTACTGAACACACTGAAAATTATATGCACCTGCAATTCTTGAAAAACTCAAAATGTGTAAAAAATCAAAGGATGGACTATTCCTCTAAAGGTTCAGATGTAGTGTAGTGTGACAAAACTACTTAGCCTAGGGCTGCTGAAGACAGAAAATATTTTTTGGACATCACATGTAACCAACAAAAATGTATCTTTAAAAAAGTAATAGTACAGCACAGCCCACCCCTGGTCAGGTGTAGGACAAAGGCGTATATATCAAAAGAGAGACTAGTCCGCGCATATTGTAACTTGGACTGAAAGGTTTATGTTTATTTAAGATGTACAACGTTTCTTCGACCCATCATTTCAGTTGGAATTACAGTGTGCAGACATCTACTCTCTCTTTTGACCAGCAAACATGTAAACAGATCTACTATCCATATCCACTACTGCAGGGATGTCAAACTCAGGCCCGGGGGCCAAATTTGTCCCGCGGAGCCATTTTATTCGGCCCGCGAGATCATTTCAAATGTGTATTACATTTGGCCCACATACACCATTGATGTATAGCATAACATGACTTGAACATGAAATTTGCAGTGTCACAGGATGTGCAGACTCATTTTAACTTACAAATATGATGGGAAAGAGTGTATGTGAAATTTAACTATGAGTATGAAGTGCATGCACAATTTTAGTCCATTTTCAAAAATAACTGTTGAGTTCGGCCCGCGACTTTGTTCCAGACTTTGATTTTTGCCCTCGGTCAATTTGAGTTTGACACCCCTGCACTACTGCATACAGTATTACTAATGTACTGTAGTATAGTATCATATCAGCCTAAACGAAAGCCCATTGTGATTACACAACTTGGTGTAGTAGCCTACTACAACAGAGCACATCATAGCAAAGAACACAGTGTATACTCCACAAGGAAATTGTGTGTTCTGTGATCGACCCATTACGCTCATGAGGATAAGCTGCCTTGACAACTGCTCTCAGAGAACAGTGGCGAGACAGTACCATGCTCAGTCAGAGTCAGGGCACCTAGGGGTGTCAAAGTTAATGGACCCTGACAAGCATTGCAGCAGTGTGCCTGTAGTGCTTTTCAACTCTGTATTACATAGTGCAAGGCCTTGAATGGGTGAAAGTAAGAAACTACAGTGGGTCTGACAGGACATGAGTGAGGGAGAGAAATGGTGTAGGGTTGGGATATGACCCAGGCTGAACTGGACTGAACTGACAAAGGGTGGACTGATTGTTAAGTCCATTTCAATAGGTTCGTGACAAATGTACTGAGAGGATTTTCGCATCTGAACCCTTCATACGTATACAGTCTACCTGTCCTTCCTCAGTGTGGTGGTGAAGTACCATGGCAAAGCCGCGCACGCCGCAGCGTACCCCTGGGAGGGCGTCAACGCTCTCGACGCAGCTGTGCTCGCCTACAACAACCTGTCAGTTCTCCGACAACAACTGCTGCCAAGCTGGAGAGTACACGGTGAGTGTAACCCCAGGCAGGGAGGCTGACGGTGATGAGGGGACAAATGGATCAGTGGTCTCGGGCCCAGGCCAGGGAGAGAGAGGGGGGCTGGACTTGGGTTCTCATCACACGTTGTGTAGATTTTCTCCAATGAGTTTTATTGTAAGCAACAAGATGATTTCTCAGGCAGTTTGCACCTCATCCAAGGAGCCTCATCAGTTCTAGTGAATGTGGAGGGATCGCTAGTAGTTACACTTCACTAGACCCCAGAAGTCCAGTACCCTACAGTAGGAATCCTCCTCAGATAACATGACCTGGACGAATGAGAATCTTCACAGACAATGTTAGCCTGTATATTGACGTCATCTGAAACACCTAACTGTTACACCTAACTAACACATACTTGACACTGTGGATTGTTGATGTGTCTGCTCAGGTATAATTCGTCACGGTGGGGTTAAGCCCAACATCATTCCCGATTTCACCGAACTGGAATATTATCTACGCACGCCATTACGCAAAGATCTGCCAGCCATCCGAGCCAAGGCCGAGATGTGCTTCAGGGCAGCAGCCATGGCAACTGGTTGTGAGGTAGGAGTAATACATGCTATAAACTATACATATCAAATTAGAGTATAAAATACTTGTATAACTATAAATATGAGCAGAACTATGAATATATGTTTGATAATGAACTCATACCGTGCAGTTTAAGTGCATGTGATGAAATATTGTTATCAATATAGTATATGTTAAATCTAATTGAAAAAAAAAACATTGGAGAGAAAGAGTTTGATAATGCATTAAAATGTAGTTTAATTGAATAAATCACTGTGCTTATTTAAATAATAGCCTGTCAGTGTACAAAGTGTTAAATCGTGCTTGTATTATCAAGATCATCATGTGCCATACTGTTTTACTTCCAGGTTGAAGTTATATTTGCAAAAAATGAATTTCACGACTTATTACGGATTCCCACCTTAGAAAGGCTGTTTGAAGAAAATGGGAAAGCTTTAGGAATGGAATTCATCACCGACATCACTGGATCAGAGGGTAAGCAAACTATGTCTTTATGTCTTATATCTTTGCCTTTATTGCTGTAGGACAGTGGAAGAGTAAGACAGGGATCAGAGAGAGAGAGAAATGGGCTGGATTCGAACTTGGGTCCCAATGGGCGAATGCTTATGTTGGATGGTGCCGTAGCACCCCTGCACTGCAAACATAACTTTTTATATAAATCTCTATTGTAACAACAATACAGTGTATTAATAAATAGATGTTTTCAGGAGCTCTATGTACTGTACGTTACAGTAAAGAGGAAGTACGTACTGTAACTACTAGTATCAGTAACATGTAATTACCAGTAGCCTATGTACTTTACCTCCAATCTGGGTGGCGAGAGTTAATTGTTGTATTCTCTAAAAATATTATGACTCTTTCAGGTTCAACAGATTTTGGGAATGTGTCGCATGTTGTCCCAGGCATTCACCCCAACTTCTACATTGGTTCAGAGGCGTTGAATCATACAAAAGAATACACCGTGGCTGCTGGTAGGTGTCAAGTTGCATTTTTCAGTAGTACAGAATCTAGAATATTGAATTCAGAAGCCTAGCATTTAAATGCTCAGCTGTAAATGTCTTTTTTTGTCTTTAGGGGCAGAGGCAGCCCAGTTCTACACCCTGCGGACAGCCAAAGCACTGGCCATGACGGCCCTTGATGTCCTCTTCTGTCCAGAGTTGATGCAGAGCATCAAAACAGAGTTCAGTGACGTTAAGAAAAACAAGATCCGTAGCTCAAGATTGACAGAAGTCTGAAGACATGCTCTAGAGAGTCTAGACATTATTTAATGTGAATTACTGTATATAACATTAAACGACACAAATTGCAGTATTTCTATTAAATAAATGTAAATAATTGAATTGTTTCGTATTTTGTTATTATAGTATTGTAAATACAATTTACAATGTAATTCCAGTAATCTGTTATGATTACGAATGTGAACCACAGGACTAAGTATCTATACTGTATACATATAAAAGATTAGAATAAATGAAGAATCAGAAAAAAAATATTTATTGGTCAAATATGTACGTAGACACAAAGAGCTGCTTTTTGCTCATGTTTTCTCACCAATTAAATACAGTACTTGTACTAGTCACAGTACAAATACAGCAGCCTTGCATATCTCATAACATATTACATTACATTATTTAGAAAAAATACACCACAATTTGAGAAAATTTGAGTAAAACTAGGAAAATGAATATCGGCAATAGGGTGTAAATAAACCAGGAACAATCTGAACTGTGCATTGAAGACGCCTGAAAGCTTACATTTTAAGGAGCAGATGTGTTGATTGAAGTGTTCTCTGAAATTGGCATGCCAAGCATTATGATAGAAAAATGAAGGAACCACGTAAAGAGCCACCATTATTGCTTGTAACATTTACTGCTCAAGTCATTCAATGGAGTCAATAATACAAACACTGCACAATCAGAATCACAATCAGATTCAAAGTCAGTTGTATCGCAATGATAGGGTAATGTACAATAAATTGCAATTATTTTCTGCCATAACTTAAAGACGCACCATGATGAATATGAATTGACTTAATATAAATTAAAGGCACCATACATGATTTTTGTCCCAGTTTGAAGTGTCCATGTGGTAAAAGGAAGCTTGTGAGGAAATGCATGTTGTCCATCAAAAATGTATAATAACCAGACATGTAGCAGACTGGCCAGTATGTTTATAACCATTAAAGACGTTTAGCAGACTGGGCAGTATGTTGTGAGTTTGTTGTTGTGGCAGAGGGAGGCAAATTTGTGAATTCTAGGGTGGCAGGGGAAAGCTAGGCAGAGGTCCCTGCAATGGCATTCATATACTTTGGTTAGTAGGACTATTTCCTTACTCTTCTTTGGGATTTTTAAATTTCATTATAGTGAATGCATTATATAAAATGGCACAAATATCATGTATAGCGTCTTTACATCATGCAAATCACATTTCATTGATTCTACATTTCAGTATCTGTACAGTGGTAGAAATGTTATAAATAGATGGACCAATATACAATGTTGAAGAGTGTGTAAGCCCCGGGGAAAATGACCCGCGAGTACTTGTCTATGGTGTGTGTGTCGATCCACGTGCTGCTGCTGCTGCTGTATGCTCTCGAGGTGCCGTGGTGGTGTGTGGCCCCGTCATGGTGGTGTGTGCCGCCAGCCATCGCCAGTTGCACCATAAGCCTCTCTCGCGTGACCCCATTGGCACCCGGCATCCTGTAGTTCCCTGTGGTGCTGTGATGGTTCATGTCCTCAGCCATCCCATAGTTGCCTGTGGCATTGGCGTCCATGTCACTGTAGCTGTTGCTCAGCATCATCAGCTGATTGGCGTGGCTAAGGCTGCATGTACATGGTAGCTGGAAAGAACATTAAAGGTAGAGTATGTCATTTTTTTGGTAATTTACTTCCAGAGTTTATGCTGCCCATTCACAAATGTTATCTTTTTCACAAGTATTTTCCATCACCATCAATTTGTAAGTATTCATTATGACTGGGAAAACTCATGAATGGGAACATTCGTAAAGAGGTGGATCTTCTCCATGTCTGCCATTTTGAATTTCCAGCGATAGCAATCTTCAGCTGCAAAACATACAGCCAGACTGTACACTGACATTGACAAGTTATCTTGTAGAGTGTACAGGGTATTGATGGCCACCACTGGTGCGGTATGAGGTTAGGTGCGAAGCTCATTGAGCCACTGTGTCCCAACTGATATGAAAGAATATAGAAGGATTAGAACAGGGGTGTCAAGCTCAAATTCACAGTGGGCTAAAATCAAAATCTGGGATAGAGTTGTGGGCCAAATTCCGTGTGTCAATCACGGAAAACAATTCCGTGTCCAGGGGCACAGAATTTTGGCAAAATCTGTTAAACTGACACAGATTTCGTGTCCCAAAGATCCGTGTCCATTCCGTGGAACTCTGAGAGATCAGGCTGAAAATGATCTTGCAGGCCAAATAAAATGATGGTGCGTGCCAGATTAGGCACTGGGCCCGAGTTTCACATCCCTGGATTAGAAAGTAAAGCCCACCATACACCAGCTCTGACAAAGGGCTGAGTACTGCCATGCCAACATTTGATTCCATTGTTTTCAATACAACCACACAAACCAGCACCAAAGTCTGCTAACTTTGGTGGTTAATCACTATTTATGTAGGTACATATACACTCGCCTCCAAAAGAGTTGTCGCCTATCCATCTGTTTGGAATAACAGCTAATAACCTGACTTTCAATTAATCACTTGGCTTCAGAAGTCACTCATATGAAAGCTACAACCCTCCCGAATGAAAATGTATGTACAAAAATAAATTTCATGCACCAAAGAAAGATTGACCCTTTATTGAACACAGACAGGGCAGATTTTCACAAGACAAAAGTTTTGTCGCCTATCGAACATAATGTGAAAATGAGCAGATAAGTCACTTCAAAACACTTCAAATACGCAGATTGGGTGTCATACTTAATCACTGAATCACTCTCACCTCTCCAGAAAATCGACTTTGGCCTTAGGTGTATGTGTAGGGTCATTGTAATCATGGAAAGCAACACAATGAAAATCAATGGAGTTCAATGAGAGATGGTGACATATTCGCTATTCGTAGAGCAATACATGTTTAACTTCATGATGTAATCAATGATAAAAGCCCTCAAACACCTGCAGCATGCATGCAGCTCCTCATAAGAGCTGTATCTGTACCATGTTTCACTTTATGCACCATTTCTCTTTTTTCATATTCTTCATCTCCAACACCATATAGTTTTGATGCTATCAGTTCTAAAATGGTTGATCTTGGGATCTTGACTTCAGAGTATGAGTCCCATTAGCCTTCATTTTTCTCAGAATCAGGCCTGACATACTCTTGGCTGGCTTTTTTGAGACAGGACAGTGGGAGAGACTTCTTTGGTGTTAAAGGTGAAGAATTTGGAAAAAATACATAGTGCCTAAAGTCAAACATCGGAGGGATACAGCTCTTATGTGGAGCTGCATGCATGCTGCTGGTGTGTGAGGGCTTTTATCATTGATTACATCATGAAGTTGAAAATGTATTGCTCTATGAATAGCAAATATGTCACCATCTCTTATTGAACTCCATTGATTTTCATTGTGTTGCTTTCCATGATTACAATGACCCTAAACATACACCTAAGGCCAAAGTTGATTTTCTGGAGAGGTGTGAGTGAATCAGTGATTAAGTATGACACCCGATCTGCGTATTTGAAGTGTTTTGAAGTGACTTATCTGCTCATTTTCACATTATGTTCGATAGGCGACAAAACTTTTGTCTTGTCAAAATCTGCCCTGTCTGTGTTCATTAAAGGGTCAATCTTTCTTTGGTGCATGAAATTTATTTTTGTACATACATTTTCATTCGAAAGGGTTGTAGCTTTCATATGAGTGACTTCTGAAGCCAAGTGATTAATTGAAAGTCAGGTTATTAGCTGTTATTCCAAACAGATGGGTAGGCGACAACTCTTTTGGAGGCGAGTGTAGATGAGCTAATTGAAATGAAGTTCAATTGTGGTTATTAATTAAATGTTCTTGTGGTAAGACAACTAGAGGCTTTCCATTTTGCTGTTTTAAATCCTTGACAGTGCTTGAAAATACTGTAACACTGTACAGTGTACACTGTAGTGTTTGTATGTGCCCAAAAAAGGTAAATAAATAAATACCCTCTCTTGTAGTTGCCTTTCTTTCCGCTCTTGCACGGTTGAGAGGTAGTTAACAGCTGCGTATTCTATCACCGAAAGGAAGACAAACACGAAGCTGACCCACAGGTAGATGTCCACAGCCTTGATGTAGGAGACGCGCGGCATGGAGGCGTTCACTCCAGTGATGATGGTGGACATGGTCAGCACTGTGGTGATTCCTGGAACGCAAATGTGTTTATAGCATGGTCATGGTCAGAAGCACTTTAGCTACATAAAAATGTAATGTATAAATCCAGAAGATTTTTATTTACTTGATCTACAACATACAGTATTTTTAAAATGTACGTGTGTATTTTAGTTAGACAGTAAGTTGCTGTAAGGAAAATGCTGTATACTGTATAACAGACCAGGTGCACATAGACACCTTCCTGATAACATTAATATACAAACGAGTCGGACAGGCGGACAAAGATGCATCCGTCTATGCACTGCCACCCTGTGGACACAGGAGGGAATGACAGTTCGAATGCGTTTCAGACAAAGAATGCGTTTCAGACAGACAGACGGACGAACAAACATACCCTCTTAGGACGCATCTAAAAAGGTGGGAGTGGGGTCAAACATTGTGTGTGTGTGGGGGGGGATTTAATGCCTTTAATGTTCAGGATAGTATGAAGTGGTAACAAGAAATGGTTGGGAGAGAGAGATGGGGGGAAGATTAGGAAATGTCTTGGGTCCGAATCAAATCCCAGCCCCTGTCGTAACTGTACAATTCAACGGCGAAGGTCCTAAAGAGAGAAAACGTTTGGGAAGCACTCACCTAAAGGCACTCTGGCAGGAACAGCCCGCCTGTCGATCCAGAAGGACACCCAAGACAGCATGACCATCAGCGTAGCGGGGAAGTAGGTTTGCAGCAGGAAGAAGAATATGTGGCGTCGCAGAGTGAAGGTGATGTAGAGTCGATTGTACCACCCTGAAGGGTAACACCATATCAGAAATAAGACATGAAATCCTTTTTCAAAAGTGTTAAAAAAAAGTCATGTTATGTTTTTGCGTCTGTTAATATTAGGCCTAGCTAATGGCAGAGTATGTAATTTTAGTTGTTAATTTTCAAAATGCATGCTGCATACTGGTATTCTCAATTTTCATTTGATACTTCAGGAATACTGTATGTACTTAGTAATAAACTAATATTTACTGGTCTGACAGAAGTGCATTACATTTTACAGCCACAGATGTCTTTTACTGGAAATTCAAAATGGCAGACACTGAGAAGATCCACCTTTTAATTTAAGAAAAGTGTACAAGTGTACACAAATATGGCATTTGTATTATAATATGCTCAGCATTAATTCTGAAAATAACCTACTCTACCTCTCTATACTCTACCTTTAAAACATATACAGTATAAAAAGGCACTGAAATGTGTTTTGCAAAAAGGAGCTCTTAATTTTCGATCCTTTTGTAACATTTATCTTTTTGAAGCAGTGATAGAGTCAAACCTGTGCTGCTGTAAAACGCCAGCTTTGTGGAGGTGTGGAACTTCTGTATCAGGAACTGAGAAACAGAAATCCTCTCGTCTGTCTGAAGTGACTCGTTCCCTTTCTTCCAGTAAAGCATTAGGTCATCATCCGTGTATGCATCTTCAACAGGGATAAGAAACATTTATTGGCATCTTTTAAAGTAAGTCACATGTTCTAGGAAAGTAGTATGGACATTTAAATGGGTTGCATCACACACAACCAGGGCTCTAAATTAACACCAGCCAGTGATGTAGTCTACTTTTTTATGGTGGGTATACTGTATATTTGAGCATTTTTTGAAGTGGGTATACTGTATATATTTGTGCTATTCAAAATAATGGATCAATCAATTTGAAGTGGGTATACTGAAATCCCTGGAATTCAGAAGTGGGTATACTATACCCGCGTTCTACGTAGACTACACCACTGACACCAGCCAACCGGCCAAATGCTGGTGAAATTTCAATTTGGTAGGAAAGACCAACTTACTAGCCACTTTGACCCATTGGTGAGTGTGTTTGGCTCGTAAGATTAACATCTACTTGCCATTTTGGTTAAACTAAGTTAAATTTAGATCCTTGCTCACAACTAAAAGCTTCCAGGCATTCACAATACTGTGAAGATTGAAACAATCAAAAAACAAATTGTTTCAATATCCACCGGAAAAGAAGAGATAAAAGGCCATTTTAAGACTTACAACTCTCGATCTCAAGAGAGCACGTCTGTGTGTCCAGCGGAAATCTGCTCAAATCCATACTACACATGGCTGTGACCGTCACCCTGCAAAGACAGTTTTAAGCACAAAACTTCAAATGATTAAAATGTATTTACATCAATTTACATGTAGATAATCAATTATTATTTGTTATTCATTATCATTTATTACTACCATATTATTGTGAATACCAGTCATTCATGTGTTCAAGGGCCCTTATGTGCCAAAGGCTCTGAGGTACTTGCTAAACATTGTTGCATTTCTGCAGAATGAACAGAAATTGCAGACCACATTCGTAGGTGGCCGGCAGCTAAAAAACCCTCACCAAAATAAAAAGATATTCACTTGGTTTCCCTCCCCATGTGGAACTGGCGAGTGCCTTGGTTATAAGCTATATAATATAATATGGCTATATTATCATTAAGCCTATCATAAATGTTTAAAATATTATCATACATTATTAATAATATCAAGGCAATACAGGATCTTACAAGTATTGCACCATAGAAAGGTGTTGTTTTAGTTATTTCAGCTCATTGCAGTTTAGAACCAATAATTTGTCTTATAAAAAAAACCTGCCCACATTTCATTTAAATGGTAACATAGTAAATGGACTGCATTTATATAGCGCCTTTCCACTCCTTCGAGCACTCAAAGCGCTTTACATTTTATGCCTCACATTCACACACACATTCACACATGGGTGGCACTGCAGTGGCTGCCACGCAGGGTACCACCCTGCCACCAGGAGCAACTTGGGGTTAAGTATCTTGCTCAAGGACACATCGATGGGTTCAGGCAGAGCGGGGCTCGAACCTGCAACCTTCTGGATGCCCAGCGGCTCCTCTACCACCTGAGCCACCACCGCCCCAAAGTTTAAAGACTTTTTTAAAATGTGGTACCACAGCATCAAAGAAATAACTTTTTTTTAGAAAGCCCTAAAAAAGTGCAAATAAATCCTGCACACTGTCCATTCCACCAACAAACTTTAATACAACGTTTTGGTCATCCGACCTTCTTCAGGTAAAAACGTTGTATTACAGTAAAGTTTGTTGGTGGAATGGACTGTGTGCAGGATTTATTTGTACTTGACTGACATCCCGGCTGGGATAACATCCTACGCACCTGCCCAACTACAGAGGTGTGCAAAAGCGTCTTTATTGAACAGAAAGCCCTAAACAAAACAGTCACCAAGTTAACTTTTTATAGGCTGTTAACTGTGCTTGTAATGCTAAATTACTACTCCCACCATGCTTGGTAAACAGGGCGTGGCTAAAGACTCATCACAACTAGCATAGTCTGTAGGCTGCTCATGGTATCCTACAGCAGTGGAAAAAAAAACCAAGGGAATCTGTCTTTTGATTTGTGCAGTTACAGTTATCTATGCCTGGTTTTTGAAAGCAATGTTCCATAGTTTATGGGCCACGTTCACAACCTCGAGCACCACAGAAACTTTTCAGTTTCGCACTAGTGGGCAAATAGTGTATGTTTGTATGGGTATTTGAGGAGCCCCAGGCCACTCTGCTCTGAAAAAAGGGCCTTGGTATCAAAAAGGTTAAGAATCCCTGGTATATTGAACATGGACATTCATATTCAGCTCTTGTGAATTTTCAGCTTATTCTCAATAGGATTGATAAATTCTCAATGGGTCAGGTGTATGGCACAGTAAATAAGACTATCTTAGGAGCTTGAAGTACAATAGTTGTGTAACTTGTGATTTATGAGTGCAAAGTATGTCTTCCAGGAGAGCGTCATAAGTATGATGGAGCTCATGAGGAAGCTAGCATGTCAGTTCTTTTTTTGAGTCTCATAAATGTGTGGTAAAGGAGTCATACACATTAGATGTATATTCTTATAACCTGTAATTAAATGTATATTCGTATAGCCTATGGTAATTACAGGTATATTTGTATAGTCTATAATTGTTGTGTGTGTGTGTGTGTGTGTGTGCGCGTATGTGTGTGTGTGTGTGTGTCAGACTGCTACACAAGGAAACTAGACCATGGGTTGTGCTGTTAGTTTAGGATTTGAAAGTTGTTAAATGTGAATACTCCTCGCTGAAGGTGTATTGGGTTAACAGTTTCCATATACGACTAATACACAAAGAAGAGCAAGCAACAAAATGGCAGATATGAATAAAATTTATTATAATTAAAATACTTAATCTTAATATCAATGTTGCTATTTTGTAAATATGAAAATATAATATTGGACTAGTACACAAAATCAATAAAATTATTAAATATTAATGAACGAATATAGTTTCTGCATCATTAGCACAAAGACATTGTTAAACAATAGTGCCACAATATGTTTCATCTGGGCTGCTGCTGCTGCTGTTGCTGTATTGAAAACAGCCAGTCCTCCTTGTTGGAACCAGGCCAGCAACTGCAGCCTCCTCTCCTCCTCCAAGAGAGCACACTCCTTCTCATCCTCCTCATGCATGGTCAGATGCCTCGGCACCAGCTCTCGGTCTCCAGCGTTGGGGACCAGCACAGGGCTTTCACTGGCCTGGGAAGGCTGATCACCTCCGCCTGGTGAGGGAAGGGAGATGACATCCGTTCAAGCAATCAGTCAAATCTATGGATCTATTTACTACTGATATAGCAGTATAATCCATTCAAATGTGTTTGTATAGAATAGCGCATTTTCATACATACTTTTCATTCCATGTGCTTACAAAAAAAGCCTAAAACTTGAAATCATTTAATGAAATCAAATCAGAAACAGTTTTGAACATTCTGTGCAGTTTTTTTTTGTTTTTTTTTTAGAAAAATACAGTATATATTATTTTAAGCTTACTGCTATCTCCTTTGGACAAATGCTTAGAGAGTTGCTCCAGGTGATGCAGAAGATCCATGTCAATGCCAGCTGTTAAAAAAATATAGAAAATGTCTTTTTTAATGCCTGTGAGAATAACTGAATAACAATTTTTGTTCCATGTGTAACAGACAATAACGTTTTATCCAATCTAATCTAATCTAATCTAATCTAATCTAATCTAATCTAATCAGTTTGTAGTATTCCAGACTCATAAAGAAAGCAAAGTAAAATGTAAATAATTGAAAGGTAACAATAGTTTTAAGAAAATATATGTGGATAGTGATTTTGAGGAATAGCAAGGGCAATTTAAGGACATGGATGGCATAATACTTACAGGACAAGTTGGCATAGACAGACTCCAGCAGGTCAATACTGAGTGGAATCTCAGCCTTGGCCTGGGCTGTGTCTCCCTCAGGCATCCCCACATGTACTTCTGGGCTGACGACATCCTGACTGTCCTGGGTAGCATGGACCCAGGCCTTGTGGAAGACTATGTTCTCTATGCTGATATCCTCTGGATTCTCATAGAGTGTCTCCCACTTCACCGGACGTGGACGTGGGGCCTTCACAGGTTCTTCTTCTGCCTCAGAGATTATGTCCATCACATGGACCTCCCTCTTTCTATCGGCCATTTGATTTCTCAGTTGCTTGGCCTCTTTTCTTAACTTTTTCTTGCTCTGGTTACCCAGTCTCTTCCATATTCCTTTACCAAATTTCTTCTTGTTGCTGTTGTCTACCTTACTGTCCCTTGATCTCTGGTCATCATTAAAGTTATGTCCAGGAGCAGGTAGGCAGCAGCAGAAAAAATCTCGAAGTCTCATGGTCAAAAAGCAGCTGTTCTCTTTGGTGTCTCAAGTCAGACTGAGCTGATCTTTGCTAAATTACTGAAAATTCTAGTTTGAAAATTCTAGTCTGTAGATCTAAAGTAAACATTCTATGGAATATTACCATGGAAACATGGTTTTGGTTTGAATATCAGTAACAAAGCCTTTTAGAATGTTCATGGTGTGCTGCTGCCCAGCTCACAAATGTTTGGCAGTTTATGGCCATTGGTTTCCCCTACTGCAAATGAATTAAAATGTAGACTACCTTAATTATTTTAAAAGCAATTTTATTCAATAAATTGTCAGTACAATTATATATGATATGATATAATATAATTATCTAAAAGATAATGGGGTTTCCTTTTGTGTTACCTGGCTGGAAGCGAGAAGGTATGTGGGGCTGCCCACCACACTGCTGCCTGTGCTGCAATGCGCTTCCGAATCTGTCACTTCAAGCACGATTACGTTGGTAAAGGGAGGGATGTGTGCATGTCTGAGGGGGCATGTGGCATCCCAGGGCATTATTATCAAGCAATTAGGATCATGGCAAGCAACATCGGCTATAGCCTTAACCCCACATTGAAAAAGTATATTAAATAAAATAATAATAATAATAATAATAATAATAAAAACGTTCAAAAGGGCACTTTTGTCCAGTAAGGCAAACTTGGTGGTGCTCCAGCCCTACCTCGTCCCTATCTGTGCACGCCTCTGCTCCCCATAATATATGACCTTACAGTACCATGGAGTAAGGACACAAGTCCTTGTTATGCCACCTGGTGTCACAACCCAGATTTAACGTGTACAGGGAAACGAGAACAGAGTGGACGCTTATTGATGGCAAGGCCAGTCTAGTTACCTGAGGCTGTAGAGGACTTTGCCATCAGGGAACACTCTCAGCATGACGTTATCTGTGGTGGTGTCGTGTGTGAACGACCTCTTGGAGTGTACAAAAAACATGTCGGGCACCCAGATCTTTTTGACGAGACGACTGTCGAAGGTCATGCTTTGGTTCTTGTTGCTGGGAAACGAGAGACGCTCGTCCTTCCAGTAGTGCCTCAAGTAGAGTGTCATGGTGAAATCCTGCGTTAAAAAAATATTAACTGTATTTGTATGCATCTTAATGTGCTACTTTTGTCAGTCAATGTAAAAGGTTAAAGGTCATATAAATCAGGTGTAATTATGAGGCGATCAACACAGACAGAAACAGGACTTTGCCTTTCTGAGGCTGCCCACTTCTGTTTATGAATTATGAGAGAGAGAGAGAGAGAGAGAGAGAGAGAGAGACTCACCATATCAACCTCTGATATTTTGTCCAGACTCTCCACTTGAACATCTACCCCTACTGGGATGGCTGGTCCTGTTTCAACACAAATAAAGAAAAAACTGCAAAACTAGCCTTCTAGTTAATCAACTAACAATAACATAAATCCTCTTTTATGGTATTTCATATGGATTGAAATGAACCTTTCATGTGGAAAATGGCATAATGAACATACATAGTACATGCATACATACCATACATGCATACACACATACACTACACTATATTACCAAAGTATTTGCGCGCTCACCCATCCAATTGATCAGAATCAGGTGTCCTAATCACTTAGCCTGGTCAAAGGTGTATAAAATAAAGCACCTAGGCATTCAGACTGCTTTTGCAAACATTTGTGAATGAAAGGACCGCTCTCAGGAGCTCAGTGAACTCCAGTGTGGAACTGTCATATTGCGTTCCATTAGTTCACTCTCTGAAATTTGGATTAAGCATGTATTTGTAACCCCCACGCCTAAGTGTGGGCGTGGTCTGTGGCATTTACCCCTGTGATGGGAATTAAGAACAACACATCAGACAAACGTGACCATTGCGTTTCTGCATTGTTTATTCTGCTAGAGCAGGTAAATGTGAATTAAAAGATAAACTCCAACAAACAGTCAATAATACATGACCCTTACTATTATTAACATAGCCAAACCCTCAATATAGAGGTCATTCACTTCTCCTATGATGTGACAATTCCTTAACTGAACAAAGAAATACACTGTAAATACACTTAGTCTCACACAGTTACCCATACACTTGCTTGACATTGTACCAATATACCCTTGAACCTTTAACATTGCATAGATACAAATAAGTGGATCTTTTAATAGTACATCTCTAAGTACTGAATTCAACACTGCACTGACACCAGTCAGTTGGTAGGCACGTTTACATTCAAAACAACATACTGCATTTAACAACAAATTATAAACAGTTCTTTAGAAAACAACATATTATCTAATGTGATATTCTCTCGTGTGAGTCATTAAACCCATTGCTTCACTGAACTCATTACTCCTTTTCAGAAAGCAATTGTATTACATTCATTACCACTGTTCCAGTTTCCCTTGTCATTACATTCACATTACAAACGCCAGTGGCAGTTCAGCTTTTACAAAATGAGTTTATAGTTCACTCACGTGTTGGCAATTCAAAAGAACACCCACGTACGGATAATGGTACGCTAGCATTGTCACAGAAACATACAGTCGTTCCTATGCATAGGGCTAATCAACAGCTAATCACGTTTGGAACAACTCGATCTAACTTTCAATACAGTTTTAAACTTCACACAATACCTCGCTAAATCACATCTACTACTCTTTAGTGCTTGATCAAGAGATATATTTTGAAGAAAAACAACAGTTTTACCGACCTGTGATGGGAATTAAGAACAACACATCAGACAAACGTGACCATTGCGTTTCTGCATTGTTTATTCTGCAGAGTTGCCAGCGGTCACGTCAAGTTCCCATCACCTACAGTAGAGCGCCCTCTGCTGACGTGAATATGAAATACCACATGTAAATTCAGACAAAGAAAATGTCCATGGTATAAAAACCCTTGTAAATAATGTATATTTTTAGCGTTTGACTGAAATACTAATAAACTCAGGGAATTACTTTGCCCTTATGAATTACTTCTCCATAAGTATTTAATATGTAATGTGTGGTGTGTCATGTGTGCAATTATTTAATGTCCTTAACCAACCCACTACACTCGCCCCCTCTTAAGAGCTGTCTCCGGACAGTTCCCACCCAATTCCACTACTTTTAATCACTATAATAGTTCGGACGGGGGTACTGGTAGTACAGCTGGGGAATGTAGTATGGTGGGAAGCCCTGCAATACTGGGGTGGGGTAGCTAGGCAAAGACGAAAGACTGTTTGCATCCACTCCAAAGGGTCTATATACTGGCTGACCTAGTGTATCATAAGTCAGTATCTCTCTTGGTCGTGCAACTCTACTCGATCTTCTCACCCCTCCTCTTCCTTCTCCATCCAACTCCTCTTCATCCCTTTCCTGACCTCCCTGGCCCGCCATTCCTTCTTCTCCTTGCCTTTCTGTCTCATGTCCATCACGTACCTCCTCAGGTGGAGGCTGGTTGCCAGCTTCCGTCTCTACTGCATCCTCCAGCTCTTGTTCTTCATGTTGATTGTCATCAGGCCTTAAACCTATGGCTGTCGGAAGTGTGGACTCTGCATCGGCAACTTGAGGCACTCCTCTTTCATCACGGGACCGTTCTTTTCGGAAATTATACATCGGAATTTCATCCACAGGTCCTCCGAGATAAGTGAAGCTTTCCCCATCTGAACTGTCTGCCTCAGCCTCCACTGGTGGAAAGGCTTCCCGCCGCTTGCATCTTTCTTTTACGGATGCTCTCCGCTCAGTCGCTGTATCCTCGACAGGCAGGTCATTGACTGGCAACAGGAGATTGCGGTGCAAGACTCTGAGAGCTTGGGTGCCCGTCTCTGGTTGCACCCTATACACGGGTCCATCTTCAATCCGCTCTACACCCGATGCACTGTCTTCTCCCAATAAGCCCTGAGTTTTCGGGCCCTCCTCTTTCTGATAGGTTCCTCACAAGTTACTCTGTCTCCTACTTGGAGTGTGAAACCTCTTGTGCCACGGTCATAGTACTTCTTATTCTGGCCGATGAGTTCTTGCTGTTCTGGGCTGCGATCTGGTAAGCTTCCCGCATCCCGCGTGGCCCATTTTTCTGCAAAACTGCTTCGGTTCGATATTTCTGTGCTAGACTGAGTGCCAAACAAGAGGTCAACTGGCAATCTCGGATCTCTGCCATACAGGAGGAAAAATGGTGAATAGCCAGTTGCCTCATGTCTCGTGCAATTGTATGCATGTACAATGTGAGACAGGTGCTCCTTCCAATCACTTTTCTTCTCTTCGTGTAATGTACGCAGCATTTGAAGCAGTGTCCTATTCACCCTTTCAACGGGTTACCCTGGGGGTGATACGGAGTGGTCCGTGAGTGAGAGACCCCAAGACAGCTGCTCAAGTCTATGGAAAAGGGTGTTCTCAAACTCACGACCCTGGTCGTGGTGCAGCCTAGCTGGAAAGCCAAAACGGGGAATAAAGTCTTGGAAAATCTTTTCGGCAGCAGTTTTTCCAGATTTATTCCGTGTGGCGTAGGCTTGTACGAAGCGCGTAAAGTGATCAACAAGTACAGAATGTATTCATAGCCCCCTTTGCTGGTCTCTAGATGCAGGTAGTCCACACAGACTAAGTCAAATGGAGCACTTGAGGTAATTGCAGCCCATAGGAGCTCTCTGGTGGACATTAGGGTGTTTTTTGCTTTATACAGGCACATTTCCTCCAGACATACTCCTCTATGTCCCGCTGCATAAATATGGCCAGTAAAATCTTTCTCGGGCTAAGTTGATAACCTTATCTGCGCCAATGTGTCCCATCTCATCATGCAAGCTTTTAAGCACCACTGACTTCAGGTTTCCTGGAGGACTAGCTAACGCTTATATTTGCCACTATACCTGTAGAGAATTCCATGTTCTACACTCAACTTATTCCACTCGTACAGTAGCCTTCTCCCCTCTGGTGTCATCAGCTCCTTGTCTTTGCTATTTGGGAATCCATCCATTCTCTTTCCCCAGCAAGATGTCTCTAATGGCTGGCTCCTCATGCTGTGCCTTTCCAGGTTTTCAGGCGTAACTGAGGCCACATTGGTTATGGGCACATCAGTCTCGCTGTCATGGCTGAGCTTGTAGGACCGCCGTCATTGGCACCTCGTCATTTGTCACTACCTACTACCTGCATACAGCTGACACAGTCTCAGGGGACACGGAGTGAGTGTGTTCATTGATATGGTCCAGGAGCTTGAGTGGGTACCTAGATAGGGTGTCAGCGTCCGCATTCATTTTCCCGGGTCGGTATTTGATATCAAAATTAAAGTCTGCTAACTCACCCACCCACCTATGACCCACAGCGTTCAGTCGGGCTGTACTAAGGAACATATGTTTAACGGGTTATTGTCGGTGTAAACCCTGAAGGAGGGTGCATAATAAAGGTAGTCACGGAACTTGTCGCATATTGCCCATTTTAACGCCAAGAATTCCAATTTGCCAGAGTGCAAGTGGTAATTTCGTTCTGCTGGGGTCAATGTGCGGGACCCGTATCCTATAACCCGTAGCTTGCCATCCTGGTGCTGGTATAGCACCGCCTCCTAACCCTTCATTAGATGCGTCTGTATGTAACACAAAGGGTGACTCAAAATTGGGATAGGCTAGGATGGGCGGATTGGTGAGCATTTCAATGAGCTTGCAGACCACTTCTTGATGTTTCTCTGTCCAGACTATGGGTGTCCTTGATGGAAGCTGGCCACTTTGTTTCTGTTTTGACACTGTCCTGGCTCGTTTGGGTTGTCGGTTGATTGGCTCCACATTCGTCTCTGATGAGCAAAGCAACTCGAACAAGGGGCGAGCCAACCGGGAAAAGTCCTGGATAAACGATCTGTAGTAGCTTAAGAAGCCTAGTAGCTTACGAACATCTCCTACTGTGTGTGGCTCCCTTTTCCTAACGCTCTTTACTGCCTCAACATCCTTTGGATCCATTTGGATGCCATCTTCTGAGATCAGGCGCCCTATGTATCGGACTTGTTTTTTAAACACCTCACACTTTTTGGACGAAGCTTAATGCCATGTTCCCTCATGCGACACAACACTTGCCTTAAATTGTCCACATGATCTTGAAATGTCTTTGAGTAACACAGAACCATCGTCTAGATACGGAACGCAAGTTTTCATCCCTGATGCCTTCCAATACCTCCTCCATGCACCTTTGGAAGGCGGGCTGGGGCGTTCGTGAGGCCGAACGGGATGCGAACCCCACTCGTATAAACCCCATGGTGTACTGAACGCCGTCAATTCCCTCGACTCTTCACTGATGAACCCCTGGTGGTAAGCGCTCCTTGATCTAAGATAGAAAAACCAGGAGTTTCCCCCTAGCCTGTCCAGAGGTCCTGAATCCGAGGTAGAGGGTGGCGGTCAGGAATCGTCTTGCGGTTGAGGTCCCTGGTAATCACACACAAGCGTAGGCTGCTATCTTTCTTCCGGACACACACCACTGGAGATGAATACGCAGATTCGGACTTTCTGACCCAGCCTCTGTCCAACAGATTCTGCACATATTCCTTGACCTCTCGGAGCAGGGGTTTCGGAATTGAATTGTAACTTCTCTGCACAGGGTGATTTATCCGACAGATTGATCTTTAACTTTAGATTAGGGAATGCACCCAATGTCACCATCCTCTTCTGTGAATACATCGGATTCCTCATAAAGCATCTGTTAACTATTTCTTTTTCTACACTGGGGAGGTGGCTTAAGTCTACTGGTGGGTGCCATAACTTGTGATTCTCTCGGGTGTGTTCACTGCATTTGTAGCACATACACTGGGTGAGTACAAGGCATTGTCAGGTTTTTTTCTTGGTGGCCCTTGAAGCGTGGCCCTGTTGTCAATGGTTTTGCTGTCCACAATTGGCTCAAGGGTGCCGAGTATCGTCCGCTTGGGCAAAAAGATGTCATGCTCGGTTGTATTATACACTGGTACGGACACACTCTTTGAAGCAGCACCATGTACATCCACGAGGTTGCGGGCAAGGCCTCTAAGCCTCAGGGATGGCTCCCTCAAGGCATGGCTCAAACATCATGTTGCCTTGCACAGGCATTGGTTTAAAACGGCACTGGATGTCAAGCAATTGGGCCGCTGCTCACCATCACTCCTATCTTTCCAGTTTCACAACGCTCATGCTTGGCACCTCCAGGGCTTCTGTAACCGCTGACACTAGGCATTCAGCGGTCTGCCGCTGCACACTCATTGCCTCCGACAGCAAGTCGCATAGTTTGACTGTGTTTGTGCTCTGGCCACTGCCTTTGATTATCTCTTCAATAACGTTGAAACCCGACCAAGGGATTATCCATGTAGTTTGTGACAACAAGCATTGGTACATTGATGGCTATTTCTCCCCCTTTACCACTTTTAATTTCTAGTAAACAGGACTGACCCACCCCTCAAAGGGTATCTCTGTTCCATTTGCCGCTGTGACATGGAGTTTGTGGTCGGCCAACAGGCTCTCTATTGATTGCATTTTGACCTCTGGTAACTTCTGTTGGAGCCATGACCTACCGACCACCACTGACCTGGGCTCCGCTGTCGAGCAGTACTTCAGTTTCGACTCCACCCAGGTGACAGTTCAGGAGGCATTTGCTTCCAATCAACCCTGCCATACGTTCTCTCTTGTCATGGGTTGGCCTGGTGTCATCATGGCGTCACTCTGGAGACAGTGGAGTGAAGCTTGTGTATGCCTGTCGCCCTCTACTGGTCGTTGTCCAGGTGGCCTGGTCTGGTTTCCCATCTGTGTAGTCGGAGAAAGACAACCAATCGCTCTGTGGCCTGACTGCCCACATTTGAAACAATGGCTACAACGCTCATTACCTTGAGACACACAGGTCTGGCACCTCCCTTTTGTATCGGTCTTGGCGGCTGATTTCTGTCTTACGACTGCGATGTCAACAGGAGTCACCATTCGTTCCAGGCTCTTTGCTAACACTGAAACCTGAGTAGTAAGGTCATGGATAGCATCACGATTAGCCTTTAACTCCACTTCAACATTGTCACCCTGCATCTCACCGCCTGGTGCAGCATTTACACTGGCCACTTTAGTTTTAGATGACCCCTCAAAACGTTTTCGTCTCTCTGTGTCTATATTAACAGCTTTCGACACTAGCTCAAGGATAGCATCATCAGTAAGGTTCGGACGTGAGATTTCGGGGCGGATGTCTGTTCGGACAAATGAACATTTCTCATTAAATCCCTGAAACAGGGAATGAAGAAAAACCCCTTGCACCAATTTACCGTCATACTGGAAGTCTGAGTCAGTCTGCTGAGCAGCGAGCAGTACCCTCTCCCTCAACCCCATTAACCGGTAAACAAACTGTTGTGGAGTTTCCTTATCTGCTTGTTTGGCATTGCTAAGCTCCTGAAAGAGCTCCGAGCTACTTTGATCTTTTAAGTGTGCTCGCAGAAATCGTTTGAGCTCAGTTACACTCAGTATGTCTTTGGCTAGCAACATGTTTTTAAATGTACCTGGTTTGATTATTCTCAGCACTGCCCTGATGACCTCTGATTCAGAAAACCTTTGTGCGCTACCTTCATCTATCTGTCTGCAGATGTTGTGGTAGCTAAGTTCAGAATCTGAGTCAGAAATCTGACCACCTTGAATTTTAAACTCTCGACGGGGCAGGAATGTGGCAACATCAGATAACCTTACATAACCACTTGGTACCTGCTCTGCCGAAGTGGCAGTTGAGTCAGATGAGAGAGTCTTTGCTGGTGTGACTGGTAGGGAGTCTGGAACGTGAATGTCCATGTTCCTGCTGTTGTGGGCACGACAGCTGTACTGCCTTTCCAGTTGGCGCTTGGATTGGAGTTGGACACTGCAGTTCATCAACGAGGTCACGGAGTGAGAGGAGGTGTGAGAGTCCTTGGTCCTCCTGATTCTTCAATGCTTCACTTTCGATGAAGTGGACCACGAAGTCAAGGAATTCCCCTTCTGACGCCTCCTCACCTGGCACATCACCCGTGTCTGGCCCGTGGCATGCGTGTGCTAACTTGGCAAGCACCTCAACGTTCCCGGCCCCCGCCAATCGGTACAACTGTCGCTTAAGGTCTCGGTGTAGTAGCTGTAGCTCTGTCATCTTGAAAGAGGTTGAGATCTGCAGGAAACTTGAAGAATCTTGTAGTCTCAGGTATGTAGTTCTATGTAGATCAGCGTCGACCAGTAGGTGGCGCCGATCCCGGACGAGCCCCCAATTTGTAACCCCCACGCCTAAGTGTGGGCGTGGTCTGTGGCATTTACCCCTGTGATGGGAATTAAGAACAACACATCAGACAAACGTGACCATTGCGTTTCTGCATTGTTTATTTCTGCTAGAGCAGGTAAAATGTGAATTAAAAGATAAACTCCAACAACAGTCAATAATACATGACCCTTACTATTATTAACATAGCCAAACCCTCAATATAGAGGTCATTCACTTCTCCTATGATGTGACAATTCCTTAACTGAACAAAGAAATACACTGTAAATACACTTAGTCTCACACAGTTACCCATACACTTGCTTGACATTGTACCAATATACCCTTGAACCTTTAACATTGCATAGATACAAATAAGTGGATCTTTTAATAGTACATCTCTAAGTACTGAATTCAACACTGCACTGACACCAGTCAGTTGGTAGGCACCTTTACATTCAAAACAACATACTGCATTTAACAACAAATTATACACAGTTCTTTAGAAAACAACATATTATCTAATGTGATATTCTCTCGTATGAGTCATTAAACCCATTGCTTCACTGAACTCATTACTCCTTTTCAGAAAGCAAATGTATTACATCCATTACAACTGTTCCAGTTTCCCTTGTCATTACATTCACATTACAAACGGCAGTAGCAATTCAGCTTTTACAAAATGAGTTTATAGTTCACTCGCATGTTGGCAATTCAAAAGAACACTCACGTACGGATAATGGTACGCTAGCATTGTCACAGAAACATCCAGTCATCCCTATGCATAGGGCTAATCAACAGCTAATCACGTTTGGAACAACTCGATCTAACTTTCAATACAGTTTTAAATTTCACACAATACCTCGCTAAATCACATCTACTACTCTTTAGTGCTTGATCAAGAAATACATTTTGAAGAAAAACAACAGTTTTACCGACCTGTGATGGGAATTAAGAACAACACATCAGACAAACGTGACCATTGCGTTTCTGCATTGTTTATTCTGCAGAGTTGCCAGCGGTCACGTCAAGTTCCCATCACCTACAGTAGAGCGCCCTCTGCTGACGTGAATCTGAAATACCACATGTAAATTCAGACAAAGAAAATGTCCATGGTATAAAAACCCTTGTAAATAATGTATATTTTTAGCGTTTGACTGAAATACTAATAAACTCAGGGAATTACTTTGCCCTTATGAATTACTTCTCCATAAGTATTTAATATGTAATGTGTGGTGTGTCATGTGTGCAATTATTTAATGTCCTTAACCAACCCACTACATATGCATACATCTTTGCTCTTGCTGAAGAATGGACTTCCTGTGATCTTGCGATTCTCACAGGAGAGCGGCTGTCCACGTGGTGGACCGATCATCAAAAGTGCTTCACGGGGTCCTCGGGCGTAGTCAACAGTTGGCTATTTGCCCAGGCTACCTCGGGCGTGTACCACTGCACTCTAGAAGCTGAGATAGTTGGATTAAGCGGCGTATGGGGCAAAATCGCTGGCCGTGGTGCTGAAATACTGCCACGGATGAGAAATGTCTACGCGGTAGACATTCTCGAGCTCGGGAGTATGTTGCGCCACTGGGAGCTCGGGCAGTATCTGCGCCCGCAGATGTGTGCGAGCTCTGAGCGGACACCCCCTGGACGATGATGGGCATGTCATATTTCATTACGCTTCTCCCAAACTTTCGTTTTTAACAAAACATGAATTAAAATACCATTTTCACATTTTCTCAGGAGATTTACCCCCGAACCCTTAGCAACATCAGGTCTCTAACGTCTGTCCTGAAATCCTGAACCTTTTTGTAAACTACCAGCATCCATAGAGGGGGGGCTTTCTTGCTTTCTGGCCCAGGGGCCCTCTGAGTAATAATCCATCCCTGGGGATGTGTACAATGTCTCCTTCCAATGAATAACACACCCAATACTAAACCTACACCCAAGCTCAGAGGTTATTAGACGCATTAAAAATACAATGGTCAATATGTTGGTTGAAACCATTTTGTCTAACCAAAATATGGGTTGTGACATGTCCCTATTGTAGTCACTATGTAAACCTGCACTCTTGCATGTTTCATGCATTCTGTTTCTATTACGCTGAATGAAACACTGCCCATAATCCCTTGTCTCACAAGGACCACGTAATCCTCCGCACTCCACATATACTCAGCAAAATCTCGGCCCTATTGACACGGAAACCATGCATATGTAATTGATTGTGTGCACGAGCAATGCATGCTGCACATACTGTACCGCTAGTAGAAGTCACACAAGGACGCTTAAAAAGTATGACTGTCACTATGAATCTGTTCATGCAGTAGAAGCTCTTTCTGTGGAAATGTTTTACAATTTATGATTTCCCCTTCTATCCAAATCCAAATCCATCCTAGTATTATGATTCGAAACTCTCTATTAATAGATCTATTTCTAGATCTACTGTACTTCTACCCCTGTCTGTCCTGACGCATTGTTACGCTATGCTTGAACTAAAGGGAGATGAAAAGGTGAGTATTTACATGGTACATGTGTCAGGTTTGATTCCTATCGTGTCACTGGTGGTGTCCTGTAATTATATGCCTGATGTGCTAATCCTGGATAATGTTATGCAATCAATTCTAGTTCTAGACTCTATGGCAGACACGTGCTGTATTGGCGCTGTAGACTTGCTGCAGGTCTTATGTATCCATCTGACTGGGTGGATGGATGGATGGATGGACGGACGGACTGATGGATGGATGGATGGATGGATGGATGGATGGATGGATGGATGGATGGATGGATGGATGGATGGATGGACGGAATGGAAGTATATACGCTACAAGTTCTTGACCAGGGGTGGGGAACCTATGTCTCGAGGGCCGTTTACGGCCCTTGAGAACATCATATCCAGCCCCCAACATAATTTTAATGTTATACAGTTTCACATGAAGTCTGACATACTTTGTAGAGAAATGTTAGAAATTTCAGTTGCAATACAATTAAGTTGTATTTTCAGGGGACCTTGTGAAGGTGGGACCTGCTGTAAAGATGGCCACCTTCAACATAGGCCTAAAGTGCAGAGAGAAATCCTGTGTGTGTTCATATACACTAAGTACGGCAGTTGGAGGACTTTATCAAACTTGAAGTGGCCCCTCAAATGGACAAGGATTCCCACCCCTGTTCTTGGGGATAGAGGCGATACATGCCCTATTAACATGTGTTGCATGTCTGAATGAATGAATGAATGAATGAATGAATGAATGAATGAATGAATGAATGAATAGTTCTATAGGAGACTCATGCCTTCTGAGTAAACATGCTGCATGTCTGCTGCTATCTGCATGGATGAATGGCCTACATACACAATGTACTGTATCAAGCAACACTTTCATATTATTTGCTGTCAGGTTTCACCTCCAAAGCCAGGCCTCATGCTGAAGTCGTGGTCGTCTATCCTCAGCAGCTGTTCTGTTCTCGTCACAGGGAACTTGGTCATATCCGAACTTCTTTTCAGAGTGGGACTGCCGAGAGCAGAAGATCATAGATTCATCTACTTATTCCATATCCGCTTGCAATGGCAACTTAAAGGTACACTGTGCAAGATCTTCAGTTGAATTCATGCTACCCATTCACTAATGTTACCTTTTTCATGAATACTTATCACCACTATCAAATTCTAAGTATTCATTATGACAGGGAAAATTGCACTTTCATACATTAAAAGGGGGACCTTCCATGTTGCGCCATTTTGAATGTCAAGAAATGGACATTTTTAGCAGCAAAAAAGACTGTACTTGGGCCATACTAGAAAATATTAGTTTATTACTTAGTAAACTTTCATGAAAAGATCAAAATAGGCAACCCAGTTTCGATATACAACACAGTTGCAGTACCTTTTTTGACCATTTCCTGCAAAGTGTACCTTTAAGACTTTAGACAGTGTCAACAAAGAAGAAAAAGCAGGATAAAACAGTGCATCTTATGAAGGCAAGTACACGCTCTAGATTTCAAGCACACCTTGTATCAATGTTCAAGTCTGTGTGATTCAAGACTTTGGGACAGCTGTGGCATAATATGGAGTTGGTCTTGGGTTTGCACGATTGCTTTTCAGGTTTTATTCCTGTACCAGTTAGCCTGGCAAAGCCATCCTATGTACTTCCACCCAAAGATTTTGGCTCCGCACATAGTCTGGCAAAACCCTCCTAGCTCTGTTCGCTCACGGTTTTGCCAATCTGCAAATGGTTGAGAGTGGAGACGCAGAAGTCACCCGCGGAGTCCGTTACTGATTGGTTAAGGTAATACTATTTACACTTTTGCCTTGTTATTTGTACGCTTTGGCAACACTATATCATAACAGCCATGCTAATACAGCACAATTAGAATGTTAATTTGAATTCGGAACTCCAATGAATTTAAATGGCAGAGTAAGGTAAGACCATCTCCCACCCTCCATGGAGACAGATTTCTCTTAGCTTTTGCCAGACTGTTTACCAGACTGTTTGCCAGATGGAGTCAACAGTAGGCTTTCACCCAGGCTATGTACCAATAGGAAAAATATGTGACAAGGGGAAGTGAATGACACTGGCACTGGCAAAGTCTCTCCATGAGCCAAACACTGGCATTTGCCCCTGGGCCCATAGTGGGGGCCCTATTGTGACCTTGGCAGACTGTATGGGGTCCCTATCAGTGTTTTGCCCTGCCGCCCGGTGTGCAATTGTTCCGCCACTGACCTAACCCCTCTGTTAGTCACTCTGTACAACAGTGTCAGTAATGTTACATTACAAACATTTTATCAAAAGCAAATTACATTACACTTAGCTGACACTTTTACCCAAAGCAACAGTTTTTTACAGGGTATTTGTTACAGACTCTGGAGCCATGTGCGGTTTGGTGCCTTGCTCAAGGACACTTCAGCTATCGATGTAGGTGTAGGGAGATTGAGGTAAGAGTGGGATTTGAACCTACAACTCTCACTAACCATTAGGCCATGCCTACCCCATTTGAGTTACAGTTGAATTACACTCAAATGACAGGGTATTGGTTACAGGCCAGCAGTGATGGTACAGAATAGCAATCAAACCTGCTACCTTTGACACCAAGACAGCCTCCTTTATTAGGTCATTAGGCCACGACTACTTTGTAATGTCATGTAAAAACACAAGCCAGTCAGTAGCTAACCAAACACATCTTTAGGAGGCCGGTGTCGTGCTCAAAAGCGACTGCCTGCCAGAAAACGAATGACTTCATGGACTGTTCCCCTGTAACTCTGGACTACAGAGGGTCAGCTGCATCAAATTCACTGTATACACCAGGCTCCCACCACTATCACCCCAGAAAATTTGGTGAATATTGTCCTTTGCAATCCTGACTTAAAGGGGGCAGTAATATTCTTGCAACCCCTTAGTTGTAAGTCAGGATTGCAAAGGGCAATACTCGCCAAAATGTTTGGGGTGATAGTGGAGGGTACCAGGTGTATGTACACTGAATTTGATATGGCTAACCCTCTGTAGTCCAGAGTTACAGGGGGGCAGTTCACTAAGTCAGTCATTTTCTGGCAGGCAGTCGCTTTTGAGCATGATGCCGGTGTCCCGGCTCTGTTGTACTGGATTTGGTGCAACGAGTTGAGCATGTGAGCTGGTTACCTGACAGGTGAATGTCCTCTTCCTCCTGCCATGCGAGAGTGTCTTTTTGACCTGCCAAAGATGTAAAACAGTTGGCTACATTGCGTCTCAAATTGAACATTTCCAGCAAGACTGAGCTTCTGTTGCCTGGCTGTGTCTAGCTTGCATTCATGAAATGCCTCCGAATGCTATTGAGGGCACAATCGATCAGACCACCCAATCCTTTATTCACCTGCTAACTGGACCACTGTGTCTTTTTAAGTATTTTTTGGTGCTTTTCAAGCCTTTATTCAGACAAGACAGTGAAGATAGTGACAGGAAGTGAGTTGGGAGAGAGACCCGGCCGGCAAAGGACCCGGGCCGGGAATCAAACCGGGGTCGGCCGCATAACAGATGGGTGCCCTACCGCCATGGCAGGGGGCACCATCGAGCCATGACAGATACTCAAAATTGGTTGGTTTCCTATTTTGCTACAATTAGAAAATGACGGCCTGGGCCATGGCCCAAAACTGTAGGCTGTTGCACGGGAGACCCAGGCTCAATTCTGACTAGAGGTTATTTCCCGATCCTCTCCCATCACTCTCTCCCACTTGTTTCCGGACACTCTCCTTGATGTTCTGTCAAAAATAAAGGCATAAAAGCCTTGTAAAAGAATTTGAAATCTTCTAATGAGAGGCATAACTTTGTGTGTGTCACGGTTTGTATGGGTGGACCCAGGATAAAGCTTCTGGCAGTTTGAAGTAACCACTACAGAACATGATGAACATTACATTATGACCTTTCATAAGGTCAAAGCTGATTACAGTTGATCACCGCAGTACAGAAGCTTTATGGGGACATACAGTACTGTACCGCACAGTATGGATGACTAGAAGCCTCATAGAGGGTATGGCAGGGCATCTGACATTACAAAATGAGCTTGACAGTTAATCCTATACTCAGTTAGAGAAGCATACTCAACATGATAACAATAATAAGGGAAAGGATTATCAAAAGTCTTATTAATAAGCAAGTAAGCTGTTCAATTATACACATTTTAACACAGCAGTGACTAAAGTGTATCACAATACATATCATGTTTTCCTTGTCATTGCAGAAGAACACATTGAAGTGAAGTGAAAGTGGAGTTAAAGACCATCTGGGAAACTCCAACTCCCATTGTCATTGTGACACAGCACTCCACAGCACAGAAGTGCACACAACGAAATTGCATTTATGCCTCACCCATGCAAGGGGCAGCCCCCTATGGCACACGAAAGGGAGAAGGGCGGCGGCACGGTACCATGCTCAGGGTACCTCAGTCATGGAGGAGGATGGGGGAGAGCACTGGTTAATTACTCCCCCCACCAACCTGGCGAGTTAAACCGAGAGTCGAACCAGCAACCTTGTGACTACAAGTCTGATGCCCTAACCACTTACCCATGACTGACATTGCAGTGGTTATTGAGAGAGACTCATGGAGCCGTAAGTGTGTGAGACAGTTTATAAAGAATGTTCTTCATTAGGCTGTCTCATTCAAAAAAGTTTCAAAGGATGTCTCAGTCAACTGTACTTTTTGAATGACTGCTGCCCTAATATTTCAGTTGTGCATTGGTCTCTCCTATTTTATTTACTTGCAATTCAACAGAATCATCCTCTATTATGGCAACAGTCTTTGCCATGTTTGATCTATGATGGTGCATGTGTAAAAAGGTGGATTTAAATTGTCTTTTGAAAATGAAACACGGCTTTTACCACAAGTACTGTTTAAGGATGCAAACTAATAACAGGCCAACAACAAAAGCAACAATCTTTGCTTTTAACCGAACTTTACATGTGCATCTGATTTTACAACGACATACTTCACTTACAAGCAAAAGTAAATAGCAATAGCCAAACACTTACTGGGCCCAGTGAGCTATGACAGTGTGTGCGTATCAACTAAAAATCAAACCCGTGTCCTCGGAATAATAGTATGGTGCCTTAGCCATTTGAACCACAGCCAAGGCCGATGTCACCTATTACACATGCTGCCCATTACATAGTTTTCATGAATATTTACTGGACTGATATGAGTATGATGCACAGGCAAATATGTCCATAACTGCTCATACAAAATGGCGGATTTATATGGAAATGTTCCAACCACAGACCTCCAACCATTCATGTATGAAAATTGTACACTTCCAAGCCATGCTAAATGCATTTAAATTGATGGTGTTAGTAAATATTCATGAAACAGATAACATTTGTGAATGGACAGCATACAGATTCTAGAAATATACAGCTCTCAGCCCCCTGCTGTTCACGCTGCTGACACATGACTGCACAACGACCCACAGCACTAACCATCTAGTGAAGTTTGCGGATGATACAACACTGGTGGGCCTCATCACTAAGGGCGATGAGACCCACTACAGAGAAGAAGTAGACCTGCTGGCCAGATGGTGCAAAGACAACAACCTCCTGCTGAATGTCAACAAGACCAAGGAGATTGTTGTCAACTTTCAGAGGGTCCAAAAACAACTGCCACCACTGACCATCGACGGTGATGCTGTGGAGAGAGTGAGCAGCACCAAGTTCCTTGGAGTGCACATCAGCGACGACCTCTCTTGGGCCACCAACACTACATCACTGGCGAAGAAGGCCCATCAGCGTCTCTACTTCTTGCGCAAACTAAAGAAGGCAAGTGCTACACCCTCCATCATGATAACATTCTACAGAGGAACCATAGAGAGCGTCGTGTCCAGCTGCATCACAGTGTGGGGAGGAAGCTGCACGGAGAAAAACAGGAAGACACTCCAGCGTGTTGTGAACACAGCGAAGAAGATCATTGGAGTACCACTCCCCTCCCTGCAGGACATTTACACCGCACGCCTCACCCGAAAAGCACTGATGATCATCAAAGACACAAGCCACCCTGCACACAAACTGTTCAGCCTCCTGCCCTCTGGAAAGAGGTACAGGCGCCTCCGTTCCCGTACCACCAGGCTTGCAAGCAGCACGATGCATCAAGCAATCAAGATACTGAACACTCAACCCACTCTCCCTTCACTGTCAGCCTCTAGCCAGCCAGGCCACTGACAACGCTCCCCCCCCTCATCCCCACCACCATATCTGCGACTGAACATTCCACCTGCACTACTACATCTGTGACTGAACTTTCAACCTGCACTAACTCAAAACATGCACACACACACACACACACACACACACACACACACACACACACACACACACACACACACACACACACACACACACACACACTGCACTTTCTGCACAAAACCCAAACATACACACACTGACACACAACTCATACTCACACACATACACACACACACACACACACATACACAGGTACACACACACAGACGCACACCGTACTTTCTACCTGCACTAAACACACACACACACACACACACACACACACACACACACACACACACACACACACACACACACACACACACACACACACACACACACAAAACACATACAAACACACACACACACACACATACTGCTGCTGGTGTATTTAATAAAACCTTTTTTAATTATTTATTTTCTTCAAATGCTACTATTACTATGTCAGAACGCTATAAAGGACTTTTAAAAAAAGCACAACAAAATACCTCCTCTTAATGTATGTTCTCTACAAGTCTTCTGTTGTCCAGTCTTGCACTTTAAATGTCTGTATGAGCAATGTCTACGTCCATACTGTCTATGTCCATGTATGAGTACTGTCTATGTCTATACTGTCTATGTCCTTACCTAGATTAGTCTATGTCTGCATGGGAGAGCAAGAAACGCAATTTCAAATTCTTTGTATGACCAGTGCATGTAAAGAAATTGACAATAAACTTGACTTGACTTGACTTGACTTGACTAATGCTTACATACTTTCCCTTTAAGGGAAGTTAAAAAGGTGTGTGCTGTTGATAGAACAAGTTGTTCACTTGCTGCAAACTGTACACATTTTTTTCTCTTATTCAACACATAATGGTTATCGGATGTGACAGACAGCCATGTTTTTTTTATTATCATTTTTCAGAGAGGTGCCTGTGTGGTGATTTGATGTGACAAATGCTTGGAGAAGAAAGGCAGACTAGGAAATTTCTGCAGTGGATGTCAGCCCCGTCAGAATAACAACACCTCAACACAACAAGACAAGTCACTCTTCTTTGCCTTTCATCTCCTCATAGCAAAAATATATATATTTTTAAAAGGTACATGGCTATATGTACAAATCTTATGAAATCTTATAAGAAAAGGTCCACTTTTATTGTATGGGCCAGATAAAAATCGTATAATCCATAACAACCATGTTGTACGTGTTTACATATATAAAAAAAACGTACAAATATACAGTATATACCGGTACTCACTTGAAGGACAACACCGGAGCAGCACAGATGTAATTCTTTGTGTTTTTTATTCAAGTGCACAACATGACTAACGTTTCCATGGTCTAACCATCGAAAAATTATTCATGTTGTGCACTTGAATAAAAAACACAAAGAATTACATCTGTGCTGCTCCGGTGTTGTCCTTCAAGTGAAGATTTCCTGCCTCTCTCCCATCGATGCACCAGATGATGAAGCAGAAGCGCGAGGAACTACCCTTTTGTATACAGTATATACTCTTTGCCCCTTTGGGTCCAAGTAGCCTCCTCTGCAGACGTACCGTACAGTTATCAGCAACATAAAGGCCTGAAATAACTCAGTATCTTTTGGGAAACCAAATCTGTCAACACAGCTCCAAGCTTCTCCAAGGAAAATATAGGGATACATATATGTATACATGCATCTTCAAAAAAATATTCGAAAAATCAAAAATAAAGCATGATTTCTCTTGAACTTGAACTGAAGGAGCATTCTTCTTAAACTGCCCCACAAATAACCTCCATGAGTCACTCCCACGAACCACCACATGAAATGTTTTCTGCAATAACTAGAAAAACATGACGTACGCCATAATGTGTACTTAGGCCCTATAACATATGATGTAGGTTACTTGAAGTGTGTTAGGACAGTGGTTACCCTTTTGGACCTAAGAATATTTTTCACAACTTTTCTGTCCCTAAATATGGCTAAATTTTGATATTAAAATCTGTTAGTATAATGTGGGACCATCTATTCAAGGTTTTAGGCAAACAGTCCCACCAACTACAACCCCTGGCTATTTCTCTGCGCGTCCCCTATAGGGTCCCTGGCCCTCAATTTGGGAAGCACTGCATTAGGAAGAGGATTATTCTTCAAATTATTTCTGATAAATGAGCGTGCTCTTTCTTCACAGGGTTGCGTGCCTCAAATATAGATACAATACATGAAGTTAAAGCAGAGGGACATAACATGAAACAACTGCCCTTATAGAAAACACAGATACTGATGTTAGGATATTGAACGTGACACTAATTGTTAAAGGAATGCTCAGGAACTAAAGGGCAACGGGCAAAGAAAATTCACCCCGGGCATTTTTTGTTATGATTCTCTCTCTCTCTCTCTCTCTCTCTCTCTCTCTCTCTCTCTCTCTCTCTCTCTCTCTCTCTCTCTCTCTCTACCAGTATCTCACTCCCTCACACACTTTCACTTTCGAGGCACACACGCGTGTGCACACACACACACACACACACACACACACACACACACACACACACACACACACACACACACACACACACACACACACACACACACACACACACACACACAAATACAAAGACAGAGAGAGAGAGAGACGCACGCACGCACGCACGCACGCGCGCGCGCACACACACACACACACACACACACACACACACACACACACACACACACAGTATCTGCCTCGTAAGTGACTCTTTGTAGTAGAAGACCTTATAACAAACTCTGTTTTTTGCCACAGGGAGTAGTAAAACTGTGATAGCTTATGACACTCAACACTGCTGACTAACATTACTGAAAATCCAAGAGAGCAAACAGAGAAAATGCTCCTGACTGTACATTCATAGAATTTGACTTCATAGAGACCAAATGAAAATGAGGAACGTATGAAATCAATCAGTGAATTCAAAGTTAGAAAATATGGGTAGATAGATGGATAGATGGATAGATAGATAGATAGATAGATAGATAGATAGATAGATAGATAGATAGATAATGCTATTGGTGGTGTTCTCTTTGGATGTAACTGTAAGGTATGAAACTCAGAAATACAAGCCCAAATAGTTCTTTACAGGAAATCAGAACAGCGTGCGTATTTCTGGTGTGGATAAGTTTCCGCGCCTCCTCGCCATCTCCAAGCGGTTACGCATTGTCTATCCATTCTGAGACTTCTCCAGAGTCTCTCCCAGAGTCAAACTCAAACTTAGTTTAAAACTATATACATTGTCCTTTACCTGATGTCACTTAGCGTTCGGAGAGGATGTCCTCTTTCCAGATGAGCAGGCTCACATAATCCCAAGAAGAAAGCCAAGGAGATGAGGAAGAGGGCATCCGGACGCATGTTCCTCGCGCGCTATTGTTGAGGAACGCCAGACGAATTCCTGTCCTGCAGTGTGTTTCAGATGATATTCAGCGCACAGCTGTTTTCCCTTAGCAGGAATCTCAGACAAACTACTGATCTAAACATTGTAGTGTAATCATTTGACCTCTAACACGTAGAGGACTTCAAGAGCAACAAATCGCTTAAGCTGCCAAGCATGTTGCCTATACAGTTCTAGCTTAGGCTATGTAGTAGTACCACACTGACGTAAGTAAGGAAGGCAAAACCATTGGGTACACAGGGTACGGCTGTGACTTTTAGCGCGCCCCTTCAGTTACCCATGTATGTATCCTCATGGTGGAGCACACAGTTCTACCATTAGGCTTGTATATGTGGCATTTTAAAAAGGGGTTTGTCCGTAAGCCTATACGCCTATCTAAAAAAAAGTATTTCACTGTAATTCTCAGCATTTTGTTTTCAATTGAATAATGCTGAATAGCAGACCTCTTGTTGAGAAGCAAACTAAACACTTAGGAAAACGGAATAGACTAAATCCGATTCGTGCATCTTTATCATACAGCCTCTGAACATGGGAGAGCATATGACATACAGGTGCCAGCCAGCCATAAATCATAGATTAACGGAACAACAAAGCATCGCTTCTTAAATCCATCATGTGACAGGGTCGTGGCTTTACAGACGTGCGTATGGGACCAGTAGAGAGACACCATCATTAGCGAATAAAACACGGTATCGTAGACTATAGGTTACTGGATGTTCCAGGAAGCCGGCGGTGGTTTAAGAAACAGGGCCTGGATTATATTTTAAATTTTATCCTTAAAAATAGTCCGAGATTAAATCATATGTCGTGCACACACCAGCGCGAAGTTAAACCCCCTCTACTTCATGATTATTTTTTTGTTGCCATTGTACAAACTATACAACAATGAGCATGTCACGAACGCGTAAAAGGAAACAACAGCAGCTGGCCCTCTCACCTTTCTAAACTGATAGGCCTAGAGTTCATTAAATGGCAAAGTCAACACAAACAATGCAAGGAAGTTTTCGGATGTGCAAACTTTTATTAGGCCTATTTGTTTAAATGTTGTAATCTAAGAAGGGAGAGAGTTGGAAAACCATTTCCACTATTTCAATTGTTTAAATAGAATGAAAGTGGTATCCGAAAGCCTAGTACACCACCAGTAGGCTACAGGCCTGTCCATGATAACAATCCACCAGCAGATGGCGACGTAGGTTTGAATGTAGTGACGCTTGGCCTTCCTCCAAGCACAGGAGGTTCATCATTGAACACGCTATAGCTATGGGTAGGACTTGCAGGTGTGGGTGAGGTGGAACCCCTCATTCTGGTTTCAAAAACATTGTAAAAATTAATCTTGATGGGGAAAAGATCTTCATGTAACTCCATTGATGTTGCGTTAAAATCTAAAAGATATTTGCTTACATTCGACACATCACACCCACTACCACAGCAGGTTGGGTCCTGAAGGGCTTGGGGGCTTCACAGAAATAGCTTGTGTTGCTGCTGCTTAGCTAAAGCCTGTACATTCCACATTAGATACAGTTACCAAATATTTCAGTACCATTTCAGTTCCAGTACATTGGTGTGAACACTTGACTACCAATAATGGACTAATTCCGTAATAATAGGCTATACTTAGAATTTGACTTTTTTCAGTGTCTCAATTTTGCAGCTTTTCATTAGGAAAGAGCTTTTTTTTTACACTGCTTGTTTAATGGGTAAATCCTTTTTGTGACATGGATTGCTTCAAAGGCACATTATCCCTTAGATGATGAGAATGTTTCTTTGATCACTCATTCATAAACTAGCTCCTTGAAGGGATAACACCCACTGGTTGACTACATGCTTTTGGAAACCCTCTACAAAGTGCACCGGTTACGTTGCTCATATTTTTTTATCGACACTTTGGATATTCAAAAAAATGAGCTGATGGTCAGGAAGTCAAAATAAGAATGCACTGTCTTTGTTAATAAGGAAATATTCATGAAAAGATCAAATTGAGAATGGGCAGCAAACGTTTTGAAAACTCTACCTTTAAGTACTGACGTTGTTATGTGAGTTGAAAATGTTGGATATTGCACTTCACTTAAAAAAATGCTTGCTATTGCTTACGTCTTAAAATGGCTAATGTTGATTTATGGATTAAGCAATGATTTCACTGTGATTTTAAGACTGTTTTATTAAGCATGGTGCCTGAACACCATGTTGACATTGTCAAATGAAATAGGCCTATTATTTAATTGCATGGTCCAGCTCTTACATGACGAGTGATCTGTGCAGCCTGTCTGCCATTACTTGATTCAAGATGAGTTCACATCTACAGTATGTAAAAAAACCTCCATGAAAATAGGTAACTATGTTTACATAGAATTTATATAGTGGAACATAAAAATACTGATTGTATTTCATTAATTAAATCTCTACAACTCTGCTGGTATATGGTTTCACTTGATCAATTTCTACAGCCTATATAGGCTAAATATAGTCTTACCGGTAATTTAGATTTATAATAATGTACATGTCATGCTACAACCTACCCCACCCTTCTTTAAAAATGTGTTTTCAATATCTACACTACAAGTGGAATTCCAGAGCTCACAGCTCGTACAGTTAATAGCTTACAGAACTAAACCTAGCATGGCACTCAAAGTGCACGAAAATAATGCATTTCAGCAATGTTATACATAAAATACTATCTTGTGCAGTACAGTACAGATGAAAGATAGTTATATTACATTCCATTACATTATGGTCATAATAACTAATAAAGTCATTGAGTCATATAGTCCTTGAAATGTCCAATGGGTCCAGTGCTGACATCACTGGCGTGAAAAAGGACCAGTTAACACCAAGCCCTCTTTGAAACAAACAAACAAACAAACAAACAAAAACAGTGGCAACCAAAATGCCTTTCATTACAATCGAATGATAATGAGCAGTGTCGTACTGTACACTTATTTTTGAGGCCGCATGCAGTCACATCTCAAACCCTCCACAAAAAGGTCCTTCTCCTTGCACTCCTCCCTCCATCAAATATCAACATTAGAAATTGTCCAAGCACAGCAGTGTACACGACAGTAGATGAGATTGAAGATGACGTGGGCCAATATAAATGTTCCCTCCAGTTGAATCGGTACGGTCAATTGTCCGAGAAAAGTCCTTCGCAGTACACAAAACGATGAGCCTGAAGATGACACAGGCCACTATTCATATTCCCTCCATCAAATCTCGACGAGAAACCTTTCCGAGAACAGACCAGACCGGCCACTTCAGCAGTACACACACCAGTAGATGAGGTTGAAGATGATGTAGGACCCGGGGAAGATCATGCGGGAGTAGGTGTCGATGGTGTGGGTGTTCTGGATGATGTTGAAGCTCCAGATGCCCTTCTTCTTGCCGCTGGCAGAGTAGTCGCTGTCCAGGGACAGGTGCACCACCATGCGCTCCTGCTGCTGCTGACGGCTGTCCTGGCTGTCCCGGTGGTGGTGGTTGTCGGGGGGCATGGCCATGGGCGCCCGCGTGTAGCCCGCCAGGCTGTTGGTGTCCGCCTCGCTGTACGTGCCGTCCAGCATCATGGTCTTGGTGTGGGACAGGCCGCAGGTGCACGGTAAGGACTGCAACACATGGTTAACGGATTAATCAGGAAGCATATCGTATCAGGAAACATGCACACTAAGACAGAATATACATGCAGATACACAGAAAGGACTGCAACTCATTGGTAACGTTATCAGGAAGCATATCATATCATGAAACATACTCTTTAAGACAAAATATATAAACTTATTGGCCACCCAATGGGAATCCTTCCTTTCACGCGCAAAGACCCAGTGTGCAATCTGAAATCGAATGAAAAATCTCTTAAGGAACATTCAATTTTCTACTGTGGGGGACCTGCAGTATAGTGCATAGTACTACACACTGATGAAGGCTTAAGGGCAGAAACTTGTTTTTCCTCAAAAATGTATTTCCTCTTTAAGTTTGAAGTTATTTTTGAGCACGCAGTTATTTATTTTACTCAAGAAGTTGAGTGCTGCCCAATACTTGAGGACCTGCAGTATAGGTAACTGGAACAACCTCTTGAACTTTGCCTCACAGTAACAAACTTAGGAACCTCCGAATGAAGAGCTCTTTTCCAAAACGCTATATACACCATTTTTGACGTTTCGCATTTTAATATTGGAATTGACTGTTAAGAAGTCCTATAATCAATGTGTGAATTCTTGCCATTGAAATGTTTTGAGAACATACTTTAAAACCTCTATAAAAATGCATTTTGCAATGCATTTCAATGGAATGCCCAATACAAAAATGTAAATTTCCCAACATTCTATAAAATGGATATATCTCATTTTGGAAAAGAGCTCTTCAAATGTTCTTTGAGGAACTGTAATCTTTACAGTGTGGAGAATCTCTGCGGAAGTTTGCTGGGGAACCTCAGGGCTCTTCCTAGAACTAATTTGGGTTCCTTTGAGAACTTTACAGTAGCAGCTAAAGGCATGTGACATTTTGACTGTGTGGGTTGAAACCTGTTGGCCGTTTTCTCCATAGTCTACTAAAGTATGCCTCAGCATTAAACAAAGGGTATTTATTAATTACCCCTTGTTTCCATCCACATTGTAGGTCACATGGATGTATTCTATGTCTTTAAGGTAGATGAAGATGTTCTCACCTGTGCCCTGGCTCTCGCATTTTCCCGCATTTTCCTGTCTTTCCCGTCCTTCACAGTTGTCAGGTAGTTCACGGCAGCATACTCAAGCACAGAAAGGAAGACAAACACGAAGCTGACCCACAGGTAGATGTCCACAGCCTTGATGTAGGAGACGCGCGGCATGGAGGCGTTCACTCCAGTGATGATGGTGGACATGGTCAGCACTGTGGTGATGCCTGGAACGTAATGTGAGAGCGAGGCTTAGAAAAGTGGTTGACAAAGTATGGAGTGCAAGGCTGCACTACTGGGAATAGGCATATAGCAGTGGGGTGCAACAAACATTACATTACATTACATTGCATTTGGCAGACGCTTTATATCCAAAGCGACTTTCAAAAGAGGACATAATCAAGCCAACATCACAAGCAAATACAAAGTGCACAGGAGATATACAGAACAAGTGCAGTTGCGGGGTTAGTATTTTTATTTTTTATTTTTTTATATAGAGTAAATAACGAGTACACACACACACAAACTAAACTAAACATCATGCCAGGAGTCTGCCCTGGGGCAAGGCCAGCTCAAGCATTAGTCTAGTAGATACTCTCGAAAGAGGAAGGTCTTTAGTTGTTTCAAACAGGATGAGCTTTGTCAGTATTTTCCATCTTTAGTAGTAGCCTCCTCAGTAACTACAATGAAAAAAAAGAAATTGTCTTGTGTATTTATTGATGCAATGTGCATACAATCCAAGTAAGATGGAGGAAGAGGGAACTGGAACCTTTTGATCCATTTTGTTATACAGAACAGCTGGGGGAGAAAAGTGTTTCTCCTGAAAGCATAACAGTTTGAGAACCTCTGGTTTTAGACAAGTTTTTAAAAGATACTCTGGAGTCAGCTTGTTTGTTTTGACAAAAGTAAACCTGGCTCCATGACCATAATAACCCATGAATGACAATAATTAGGTTAATATGTACAGTACCTAACCATTTACCTCCAAAATCAGAAATGATCCCACCAATACCAAACTGGCTAATTTGAGTCTGCTATTTACCTGGAAGCCATACAGCCTCCACTAGAGGTCAGCAGACAAGTCATTCCTTCCATACAATAGTTCCCCCCCTCAGATGATTCTTCATTTTGTGGTTGTGGCAGAGGTCTCCAAATGTTACGTCTGAAATGTGATACAGTAATGTTTAAAGGTGCACTGTGTAAGATGGTGGCCAAAATAGGTATTGTAACTATCTCCTTGAAATTGTGCTGCCTATTGCCAAATTTGATATTTTCATGACTATTTACTAAGTAATAAACTAGTATTGACTAGTGTGACCAAAGTAAAGAAAGTCTTTCAGCTAAAAATGCCTATTTCTGGAAATTCAAAATGGAGGACCATGGAGAAGATCCCCCTTTTCATGTAGGCCTATTAAAAATGTACTTTTCCCAGTCTTAATGAATACTTATAATTTGATGGTGGTGGTGGTAAGTATTCATGAAAAGGGTAGCATTTGTGAATGGGCAGCATGAATTCTGAAAATAAACTACTAAAAATATCACACAGTGCACCTTTAAGCTTAAGTGTTTTCACCATTAGAACCATGAGGGAATCTTCTTAATTAACAATTCTTGGCCCTAATCGACTGAAGTCATACCCAAAGACACTCTGGCAGGCACAGCCCGCCTGTCGATCCAGAAGGACACCCAAGACAGCATGACCATCAGCGTAGCGGGGAAGTAGGTCTGCAGCAGGAAGAAGAATATGTGGCGTCGCAGAGTGAAGTTGATGAAGAGCCTGTTGTACCAACCTGTGGAGACCAAGAGAAGTAAAGTCACACCACAGAAGAAAGAGAACACTGTGGGGCCTCAGAGGACGACAGAGAGAAAACCACCGTATTCCTCATATGTTCCCCCTAAGAAATAAGATCTGTTGACGTCTGATCTCTTTCTCCTACAACTATCTTCTGTCTTCTGAGAAAAGGTGCAAATGAGGACATGAAGATTTTATTTGCGAAATGTATTCACAAAATTAAGAAGTACTGTATGCAAGTTAAAGTTGGCCAATATTGGACATAGACTGTATTTGTTTTTTTATTAGACATTGATTCTGAGAATTAAAGTAACAGATTTGAAACAAAGGCCTTCTGAATCTCACTCATTTCTGTTGTCTCCAAAAGTAATAGAATAGACACTGAGCCCAACACTATCCGAATGCATTCAATCTCATCTCATACTTCTGGAAGATTAAGTCTAAACAAAAAACATTTTTGAATTGCTTTCAACACAATAAACAACTCTCGACCAAAACACTATACACCCATTTTTTTAATGATTTGTTTTTTGTGTATCACAATATCCCTATTTTCATGTAAATCAGAGACTGCCCCACTCAGTATTTTTCCTTCTTTGATGGTGAAACGCACCAGAGCAACACAAACACCCAAGCCGCACCCTGAGAAACAGTGTCTGTACCACCTCAAGAGGATAAGAAAGTTCAAAGTTCCATCAAGAGATGGAGAAGTCCTTCTAAATTACCACAACTGAATCAGTGATTACTGGTCTGGAAACACAACAACTTGGTATGGATATTGCACCACTCAGGATAAGGTTAATTCCTTAATTTCCCCCCGGGGATCAATAAAGTTACTCTACTACTACTACCACTAAGGTAGCCCTGTAGAGTAGTGCAGTCTGCAGAAAAAAATAATTGGGACCATCCTTCCAGGGCTACAAGAGATGTACTCGAGAAGAGCAAAGACACGGGCATAAAGGATGATGAAAGGCACCTTCCATCCCCAGCCATTCTACGTATACTTGAAAGGCTGCCCTCAGGGAAACGACCACGTTCGATACAATGCAGACAGAGAGCTTGCACAAGAGTTTCTTCCCTCAAGTCATCCACTTTTTTAATTCCTAGGACATTGTTTTTTTCTTTTGTTATTATCATTCCCCCTTTTAATTATTATTTATTATTTTACACAGCAAATAGCAGTTGCAACCTTCATTTCATTGCCAATTGAGCCAGCATAAGACAGCATGTGACAAATAAAAACATCTTGTATCTTGTTTGATCACTGATCTCTGTTCTGGAAAAATCAAGAAATAACACTACCCCAGTTATGATTTCCCCGATGATATCTAAAAACCGAGTTTTAAAAAAGATTTTGCAGTACGAAAATTGCATTTATAATGTTTGGGAAAAGAACACTGAATATAAAGTAGCCTATTGTTGTGGCAATGCCCTAGGCTACTATGTAGATCTAGACCTATATAATATGGTAAATTATAAATCTGCATTGTCCTGATCTGGTGTTGCAGATCTTATCTGGGTGCTATACAGTACACTCTTCTGGAAGAAAAAGCCCCGACAAGCATATTTTATTAATGTTGCAGAGGAAAAATCCCACACACTGTCCTCATTTGCAGAATTTTAATTGCGTCGTTTCAGTCTACTGACCTCCCACTAGCAACTTGCTTGATGATGGTCTGTAGACAGAAAGATCAAAACTTAAAGCTCTGCCAATGTAGACAGTGTGCAGGAGCTAATCTCTGTAACACTGATGAGCCTGTGGGTCTCCTACACCACTGTACTATGTTCCCAAATACTTAAAGGGACACTGTGTGAGATTTTTAATTGTTTATTTCCAGAATTCATGTTGCCCATTCACTAATGTTACCTTTTTCATGAATTCTTACCACCACCATCAAATTCTAAGTATTCATTATGACTGGAAAAATTGCAGTTTTCATACATGAAAAGGGGGATCTTCTCCATGGTCCGCCATTTTGAATTTCCAAAAATAGCCATTTTTAGCTGCAAAAATGACTCTACTTGGACCATACTAGAAAATATTTGTTTATTACTAAGTAAACTTTCATGTAAAGATCAAATTTGGCAATAGGCAGCCCAGTTTCAATGAGCAGCATAGTCGCAGTACCTTTTTTGACCATTTCCTGCAGTGTACCTTTAGTGTTTTAGACATGCATTATCTCTTTTAAGTCATCTTGTTTGGTCCAGCACCTGTACCACTGATGTGCATGCATTCTCTGCTTTCTTGAATCTCCCTACCACACCTGACCAAAGGAGGTGTGCAAGACGACCTCTAAAACAGGCTATATTGTTGTGGCTAGCCATATGGCAATGGATAAAACTGAGCTCACATGGGCTGTGCAATTCTTATATGGCACCTAGTATAAAAATGTGTCCCATTCCCCCTTTTCCTCATATAAAGTACATGGATGGCAGGCAAACACATTCTGTATACCGCAACATAAGTATTGTGCATGGCAAGTAATTAAGTGCTTACTTATATGGCCCATCCTGTGAAAGGGGCCTAGTTCTTATATATATATATTTGATAACCCTTTATAATAAGAGATGCAGAAAAAAAAACATTATAAAAGCTTAGTAAATAACTAATGATGGAAAAATCATTAACAAATGTTGGTAAATTAATGGGAAATGTTGTGTTAATATTTTAAATGATCTTATCTTATCAAACATTTACTGTTTGCTTGTAAATGAATAAAAAATACTCTGTTAAAAGGTTTGTAAAATCTTGATTACATTAATTGTAGATATTTTAATAAAACTTAATAAACAATAAAAACGTTAGTTAAGGTTTTGTTCGTCATTGTTGACATCTGTATAATACTTTTTCTGCATTTCTTATAAAGTGTTACCAATTGTTTTTTTATATATAAAGCTTGCAGAGGCATGTACATGTTTTTCTGTATCTGTTCTTTGTATCAATAACCTGTGCTGCTGTAGAAGGCAAGTCTGGAGGTGGTGTGGAACTGCTGGATGAGGAACTGAGACAGAGAGATCTTGTCGTCTGTGCTCAGAGAATCATTCCCACTCTTCCAATACAGCATGAGGTCCTCATCCGTATACGCATCTGCAATACGAGCACGTAAGCACGCACACACACACACACACACACACACACACACACACACACACACACACACACACACACACACACACACACACACACACACACACACACACACACACACACACACACACACACACACACCGAAACACAGACACAGACACAGGCACACACACGCACACACAGGCACACACACGCATACACGCACACACAGACACACACAAACACAGACACAGACACAGGCACACACACGCATACAAGCACAGACACAGACACAGACACAGACACAGACACAGACACACACACACACACACACACACACACACACACACACACACACACACACACACACACACACACACACACACACACACACACACACACACACACACACACACACACACACAAAGTCTGTCATTTCACTACAATCTGATAAAATGATTAAGTATTTCACAATGCATGAGTTTTTTTTTTTTTTTTAAAGATCCTCAGCGGATGGACGGCCTGGACACACACAGCGGAACCAATCAAAAACAGCCATTAGGTATTCCACATGATGATTACTAGATGATTAGCTATTCCACAATGCATGTGAATTTACAAAAAAGGGTCTTCATCAGTTTACTTTATATGCGTCTGCAACACACACAAAGCAGAACCAATCAAAAACATGCATTGGGTATTCTGCATGATGTACAATGTATGTCATTTTACCAAAGAAAATAACAGCGACAACCTCTTTCATGACGCTCCTCTCATATCCAACAGTTTTCTTTCCCAAACGGGTTTGTTTACTTGTGGATTTGAAAGTGGGTGTCGGGTAGAGACTCACAGCTCTCGAGCTCCAACGTGCACGTCTGCGAATCCAGAGGGAATCGACTGAAGTCCATGTTACATGCTGCCGTGACTGTCACCCTGCATAAATAATAAAACAACCCACCTAAAACAAAATAACTCACACACACATAGGCCTACCATACACAGCCGTGAAATGCATCCTCTGTGAGCAGGGGTACTGCCAAAAATCTTGACGCCCAAGAGGAATTACAGCTTTAGCAAGGCAATATCCATAGGGAAAAGATGAGCAAGTTAGCTTACTTATTTGGCGCATACTATAAACACGACCCATTTGTTACAAAACATTTGATGAGGTTATGTAGGTTTTTAAAATATGTTTTGGTTACACTTTACTTGACTCCAGTGTCATACGCATGACATAACAGTGTCAAAATAGTGTCATGATGAGTCATAAACATTATGTCAATGTCATGAACATTTTATGGAAAAGTTTGACACTGTTAAGGCTGTCTTTACGTTAACCGACTGTCACGTCTATGTTTATTTATTCCCAATGTACACATGATGTTTAATGAAAGAATTTAAAAAAAAAATGAAAGCCCATTGGGAAACTCCAACTCCCATTGTCATTGTGACACAGCACTCCACAGCACACAAGTGAACACTGCACACTGCACACAACGAAATTGCATTTATGCCTCACCCGTGCAAGGGGGCAGCTCTCAGTGGCGCCCCATGGGGAGCAGTGCGCTGGGACGGTACCATGCTCAGGGTACCTCTGTCATGGAGGAGGATGGGGGAGAGCACTGGTTGATTACTCCCCCCACCAACCTGGCAGGTCGGGAGTCGAACCGGCAACCTCTGGGATGCAAGTCTGACGCCCTAACCGCTCACCCATGACTGCCCTTTATGACACGTTCTTGACTGTGTTTTGACACTCAGCCAGTGCAGACATTCTTCCTAGGTACTTTTAAAACATTATATTAATAGCCGTCAAATGGGCCCCTGTCACTGCCAGAGCCTTACTGCAGGAACACACTGAAAATGACAAAAGCGGCAAAGTGGGGCAGGCAAAGTGCAAGCATTCCGACATCCAAATTGGCTTAAGAGGCTGCCGACAACCACGGCATCATAGCTCCTTACCATAGGGTTACCATAATGTTCACTTAAGTTCAACTACAATATGTTGCTCTTGTGCCCAAAATACCTCCTGACACAAACTTCTTGCCTTTGAAAAAAAGGTTGATAAACACTGCCCTGAATTGTAACTACGAATTCATTTTGCTCATCACTAGTGGTTACACTGACCTCAAGCTGTAGAGGACGTGGCCGTCAGGGTAGACTCTCAGCATGATGTTGTCCGTGGTGGTGTCGTGGATGAAGGACCTCTTGGAGTGGACGAAGAAGACGTCGGGCACCCAGATTTTCTTGACGAGCCGCCCGTCGAAGGTCATGCTCTTGTTGGTGGTGCTGGGAAACGACAGACGCTCGTCCTTCCAGTAGTGGCGCAGGTACAGGGTCATGGTGAAGTCCTGCGGACACAGAAGGGGATTCACATCACAGACAGAGTTGGGTAATGCCGCTTCAGAAGTTGTACAATCCTGCACTACTACCACTATTTATTCCAGCCATGTTTCTTCAATTAACTGGTGCAGTGAATGACACAAATAGTGGGTGCAGGATTATAACTTCTGAAGCCAGATTACCCAACACTGATTACAGAGAATTGAAGCACCAAAAAACTTGTCTGGCATTTGTAAAGATAAAAATGCTAAAGTGTGTTTGGCATTCATGCATGTGACATGAAACTTTGTTGAAATAATAATGGGGCTGTCATAAGTCAATTAAACTACAAACCCCAACTCCGGTGAAGTTGGGACGTTTGGTAAACTGAGAATAAAATCAAAATGCTATCATTTTCAAAACATTCAATACATTCCTTAGATGGAGAATAGTGAAAAGAGAACATAGTAAGTGTTAAAACCGAGAAAAAATATTGTTTTAGGGGACATATGTACTCATTTCTAATTTGATAACTGCAACACGTCTCACATAAGTTGGGACGGGGATCAGTGAAATGTTATAAACATCCAAATAAGACAAAACAACAAGTAAGAACATGTCAAAATGAATTGTACTGATGAACAATTTGAGTGTCCAGGTAGGCCTATAAGACAATCGCGGAGAGGCTGAGTCACTCAGAATTAAAGATGCAGAGGGAACAATTACCATAGTTATTACATAAAGTTTTGAATTCCCTTGATATACTGCGATTGAGTGTATATAAGACATATTTTTGTCATTAAAATCATTGTATAGGTTCATGACATCATGAAATATATATTGGCTGTACTCTCGCTCTACCACCCCGAGAATTACAGCTAGTGAAAACTTGACCATATTAAGGACGCTTCATGTGTGCAAATCATAGAGGGGTTTAACATTCTCCTTCGCACCCGAGCTCACTTGAAATAGACCAAGAAGACATGGGAAACTGTCCTTTGCTTACAGAAGTAAGCAGAAGTCAATTCTTTTTGAAAATAATAGAGTCTTGTACATCCTGTGCTACAGTGAAAATGGACCATGCAACTTGTGTTAGTGCTAACTTCAAAAGTCAGCCTCTATGATGGCATGGGGGTGCAGTAGTACATTGGTTACGCTGTTTAACTCACCTGTAGAATTGAATACAGTACTGAATGAAATAAATGGTTTTTAAACAGCATGAAAAGTCACTCGTGCATTATATTTTGAAGGGAGATCTTCGATTACTGCCACATAGTAAGGACAAATTGCATTCTCTACCATGTTTTATCAGTTTAACTCAAACATAAGGACCAGCAGGACATAAAATGGCTGGCTTTTGGTCAAGACCTGTCACACTGTAAGCACTACAGAAAGGAAAACATTGCAAACCATGACAAGGAATACATCTACCATTTAAGCTGTTGAAATCATGTCCAAGATAGGAATCAAAACTGTTTTTATATAAAATCATCTCATCGGTTAATGCTATTAACTGTTAAGTGTTGTCTTATGTTTTGTTTTCAGTTTTCCTCGACATTTGCTGCCTTTTATTGTCCCCATCCCAACTCTTTTGAGAAGCGTTGGATTTACATATTAATGATTATCCCCCAAAACAATAATTTTGGTCAGTTTTGATGGCTAATATGTTTTCTTTGTACCGTTCTCCGAATAATGTCAGAACCAGACTTTTTGACAATGGCAGTATTTTGTTATTATTCACAATTAACCTTGCGTCCCAACTTCTATGGAGTTGGGGTTTGTACACACATTCAACTTCTTAAGAACAGGTTGTATTGTCAAAGATTACAATTGGGCAGATGGATTTGGATCAACATGTAGAAGGTTTCACCACCAAAATTACAAATCCACTGGCAAACAATTTGCATGCTGCTTCACCACTGATATGTTTCCTGTCACTGTCACATGTTTTCAAATGACACTCAACGTTCTGCAGCAGGTACAAAGTCATGGTGAAGTCCCAAGCCATACAGAAGGGCACTTGCATCAGCAGCACAGTGTACAGTGTACAGTACAGCATTGCCCCATGCAGAAATGCAATCAAGTCTTGGTCTTGCATCAGTTGCATTAGTACAACAGCACCAAAACTTGATTGCATTTCAGCAAATAAAATACTAAAGTATATGAACAATGGGGATGGGGGCCTTTAATGGGGATGGGGCCTTGGCCGTGACTTGAAACGGTTGGGGAACTGTACTGTTGTGCCTGGGACCCAGGTTCGACTCTGGTCCGAGGTCATTTCTCAGTCCTCCCCCATCTCTCTCTCTCTCTCTCTCTCTCTCTCTCTCTCTCTCTCTCTCTCTCTCTCTCTCTCTCTCTCTCTCCCACTCATTCATACTCCAAATAAATGAAGGCTTAACCCCACTCCAAAATAGTAGGATCAGTCATGTAAAGTGGTTCACCACTGGATCTACATCCTGCTGTCCACCACTGCCCCAATACCCTAACACTGTTGGGACATTTGCCTTTGTTATGGAAATACTAGCAAATAAGTAAATAAATATAAATAAGTAAAAAAGTCTCAATTTCCTAAAGTCGCTGAAAAAGTGTCCGAATTAGCATTGATGGCATTTCTTTGAACTCATTTATTCTGAATTCAGCAAAATCCTCAGTTGCCCTCCTTTAATAGCATGCATGGACAGATAACACCCAACTGACCCTCATTTTGGTCTAATTTCTAACAGCAGGGCGCTCTAATCACATTACCAGAGTAAGGACACATGGCTTTGAAGTCAACATAAAAACATGATTTAATATGAACAGCTCTTTTCCAAAGTCATACTACAGTAGATATCCATTTTACGGTCCAGCCATTGTGTTTTATTGTGCTACCCGCTTCAAAGTATCCCGTAACAGAGGCCTAACCCAAAGTCAAGCCCTGATCCTAACTCCTAGAGGTGCTACTGCACTGTAAAACATTTCAGACATTTAATAGTAAAAAGGTAAGTTTCCCTGTTGCCATAAGTTTGTAAGTTAACTCAACTTGAGAAAGCCTTGACTTGAGTTAAGGCAGCAGGGCAACTTACTTTTTACGTTTAACTGGCTTGCAATGTTTTACTACGTTTTGGGCTGGTTTGGTAGGATAGCTCACACGGAAGTTTAGGTAAAAATGGCAAGACACCGGCATACCATGTCCACTTCTGATATGCTGTCCAGACTCTCCACCTGCACATCCACACCAACTGGCACGGCCGGACCTGAAGAAACAATGTGGAAGAAAAATAAATGATGATAATACATTTTATTTGTTACATGGTGCCTTTTAGGTTCCCTAAAATTCTCCCTCAAAAATGTTAAATGATTTCAAATCTATATGCTATGTTCTTGAATTGTGTTTTCAAATTTAGTAAACAGAAGATCAGAGTCCGGTATGAATGTGGGTGGTTTGCAGGTAAACACTTTGCAAATACTGGTACTGGAGCGAGCACCGCCACCGTTCTGATCGGCCTGAAAACCATAATGAATATATACTACTTGTGCACAAAATACCATACAAATCTGACAATCTGTGTCCATTGGTATTCAGAGCTCACAGGTTGTTTAATGGACGGCAAGTGTTTATTTAAATAGTCTGACAGTTGGTGGTAGGCGGCCTGTCCGCAAACCCACACAGAAAACATATTACAAAATGATTCCTATATGGACTATATGACACATATGACCCATTATGATACTACTGGACCCATTCCTCATATACTGTACATGTAAGGCAGACATACACATTCCAAACACGGCAACATAAACATTGTAGGTCAAATGGAATGTATATGAGTGCTTATTTATATGGCTGAATTCTCTTAAGATCCTCTAAACCTTGAATATAGGCATGTATATTTTATATGTATGTATTTAAGCTAGTATATAGCAGTTACTCTTATCAGTCCTCTGCGAGTACTAAGTATCTGAAAATTCTGGTGTCCTGAGGCCACCCTTTCATTTGGGATTACTGCACTGCCTATGACCTGTGGGCGCCATTGCATCACACAGCCCTGCAGGTGTAATTTCGTGCCTGTGCCTGAGCCTGGCTGGTCTCTGCTTATGCCTGCTTATGTAACTCTTGGAGAGTGGGGAGAGCCCTTCTATTAGTCTTCATGTGATGATACCTCGCCGCCCGCCCGCCCGCCGTCAGGGTATTAACTCGCACTCAGCTGCCAGCTGTGGCAACCTCTCATCCCCGCCGCCCGCCGTACGCCATATGTCACCCATCAAGGCCCGTTCAGACTGTACATCCCTCTGGATGCGTTAAAAACACACTTCTCCCCAAATGTTTCACCCCCTTACTTTTGTATAAAAACTGATTTCTTTTTCATTCCACAGAGATTTTTTTTTTCAAATGAATCTTGTTGGATCCTTGAAAATAAGAAAATAAGATGATTTTTTAAAGTGAATGCATCGTTTGAAATGGATGAGAGGAGCCAGCTTGGCCACACCGACTTGGTTGTGAAATGTTGTGCAGCATCACAGGAGGCATGCGCAGGCCCAGCTGAGGATGACAACTCTGACAGTATACCACTAAATAAACATGATAACGCAGGGAGAGGTCTGTGAAATTGCATTCTATTGATCCACTTCCTCAATCATCTGACACGAAATTTGACTTTTTGATTTTTTTTTTTCATGGATCCAGACACATGGAAGTCATGTGAATGCCATCTTGAGATGGAATGGAAACACGCCAGGTGGTAGGCTATAGCCTTCTAGTTTCGAAAAACACTGATTTGGAAGAACACCTCTTCACCCAACAAACAGTAACAATTTTACAATATTTCACAGTCAATTCATGTTTAAAAGAGAAAATCCATGGAATAAAAAGGATGGAATGCAGTATCAGCTGAGCTGCGTACACTCTACTGACAGTTGTGGCCCTGTTGCCCCATTATGTAAGTTTTGAACTTTTCCATTTGGATTTAAGTTGCATTTGAGTGCAATTTTGCTCACGTGACTACCCCATTGGCTAGAAGTATGCAGAAAAGCTATAGTTTCTAAATCCCTTTAGTTCCGATAGACACACAGACATACGTACAGACACACAACCAGACAGACAAACAGATACACACACACACACACACACACACACACACACACACACACACACACACACACACACACACACACACACACACACACACACACACACACACACACACACACACACACACACACACACACACACACACACACACACACACACACACACACACACACACACACACACACACACACACACTTTGTTAATCGGTGCATAGCACATAGGGGGGCGTGCCTCTTCCAGGTTCTGACAAACAAACGTTTCTTTCACTCTTTTATTAATTAGTAAAGTGTTAAGTCTTGCCCAGTCTAGTCCACTGTTCGTGACATGACGTGGCACATCTGCTCTGAAGAGGAGAGATCCTATATATATAGCTGGTTAACAGCTGTCGGACGCGGAGGTCCAAGCGGGTCAAAAGATTGGTGGTGAAGTTAATCCATTTGGTCATCAAAAAAGGGAAAAAAAAGCCTCCCATCAGTGTAATCTCCCCAAGTCACCCCAGCTCAACGCTCCATCTATCTATCTATCCTTCTCCAGATGGCCCAGCCACAGCCACATAGGCCATGGTGGTTGAATCAGCAGTAAAGTGCGTTCTTCTTGGCTTAAAGGTGATCTGTGTGATATTTTTTTAGCAGTTTCTTTCCAGAATGCATGCTACCCATTCACAAATGTTACCTTTTTCACAAACGTTCAGTCAAATTCGTATTCATTATGACTGAGAAAATTGCACTTTTCGACGTAACTCTGCATATTTGTGGCAATGAATATTTATGAAAGACTTTATGGTTTATGGTTTTAGAAAGGATTTTAAGATCCATTGCTCAACAGTCTTGATTAATCTCTTTTGGGTTTTGTTGGTAACCCTCAGCAGCACCAAATGGTTCACGGCTTGATTACACAGAGATAACAAACAAGCTATCCAAAGGCCAACACAGAGTTGCAATAAAAGCCCGTTTGTTTGCATCACCATGTCATTCTGAGCACTTGACGAAAGCAGCTAGCTGCTAAGGAAAAGTGTAAACAGAATGCTTAATCACCCCATCCTCTGTGACGAAAACCACATCTCAGCTTAACGTATCTGTAAGTAAGATCCCTTTTATGTTGAACAACTACAACATGTACTGTGTGTATACAGCTTCAAACAGAAAGCCCTCCTCCCTCTTCTAAAAGATCTCCTTGAGGCATCATCGACATCTACTCTACTACAAAAAATCCCCAGAGGAAGTCTTTCTCTGCTGACTGACGCCTGGGGACACTGACAGTTGTGGACAGCCGCCAGACCCAGGAAAAAATAATCTGAAAGGGCCACCCTCTCAATACATACAATGTAATGGAAACGGACCGAATTCTGGGCCCCCTCTCTCCCTGGGCCAGGAAAACATACCCATTTGTCCCACCTGTCAGCGGCCTCCTGACGCTCATGGCTAAGCTTGTCAAGGCCCTGACTCAAACACACTCTTTCACACTCCTTCCCACATCACAGACGATGGCTGGTCAGACAACAACAAAACCAAGCTAGCCTGGAGGTATAGGCCTATATCTGTCTAGTGCCAAAGGAGATATAACTTTTGTGTATCTTTCTCGAAAGGTGATGATATACTGGGTAACTTTTTGAGCAATCTGTCTGGGCAATGATACTATAAGATATTGTTTCCAACTATTCCATTAGAAAATGAATTGGAGTGAAGCCAGGGAAGCTGCGGAGACATGTTTCATGCCATGGTCTGTGTATCCATCTCTTTCTTTAAAGGTGCACTGTGTAATATTTTTAGTAGTTCATTTCCAGAATTCCCGCTGTCCATTCACAAATGTTACTTTTTTAACAAATACTTACTGCCATCATTAAATTCTAAGTATTCATTATTACTGGGAAAATTCTATTTTACGTACATGAAAGGGGGATCTTCTCCATGGTCCACCATTTTGAATTTCCAGAAATAGGCATTTTTAGTGGCAAAACGTACCGTCCTTTGGCCATACTAGTAAATATTGGTTTATTATTTATTAATATTCATGAAAATATCAAATTTGGCAATAGGCAGCACAGTTTCGATGAGCACGGTGCACCTTTAAACTGTTCCCACAAGGTTGGAGGAATGGAGTTGTCTACATTTTTTGGGTATCCTGAAGCATTCAAAATTCCTTTCACTCTAACTAAGGGGCCACGCCCAACTCCTGAAAAACAAACTCACACCAAATTTCACTTTTGCCACAACGCAGTCCGAAATGTACTGTTCTCCTGGCAACCTCCAAATCCAGACTCGTCCATCAGATTGCCAGATGGAAAGGCGCGATTAATCACTCCAGAGAACGCGTCTCTACTGCTCCATTGGTGCTGTGCTTTACACCATTGCATCCGATGCGTTGCATTGATGTATGGCTGGGATGCAGCTACTCGGCCATGGAAACCCACTCCATGAAGCTCTCTGCATACTGTGCTTGGGCTAATCTGAAGGTCACCAGAAGCTGGGAGCTCTGTGGTAATTGCCTGTGCAGAAAGTCGTCCACCTCTTTGCACTATGTGCCTCAGGATCCGCTAACCCCTCTGCATCGCTGTCCTTGGCCTACTACTGAGTTGCTGTTGTTAGTGTGATGAAGTGGGTCGCACACTGGACATTAGCTCCAAAAATATAAACTTTATTTCATTTGGCCTGAGGAAGATCCCACTGTTGGATCAAAACGTTGCCGTTTATGAAAATGAAATAAAGTTTATATTTTTGGAGCTAATGCCCAGTGTGCGGACCACTTCATCACACAGTCTACAACTTTTTGTCTGGCACCTGGATAACTGTTTTGTGGATGCGCGCACCCCAACCTCCAAATGAGTTGCTGTTGTTTCCAAAGTCTTCCCTTTTCTTATAAAAATAGCTGGCAGTGATATGTGGAATATTACAGAGCGAGGAAATTACATGACTGGATTTGTTGCACAGCTGGCATCCAATGAATTTTCTATCTACCTGCATCTGTGATTTATTTTACACACCTTTGGCGAGGCCAAGTACTAAATAGGACACCCAAGGCTGATCATTTGTATAGGTGAGCGAATACTGTACTTTTGGTAATATAGTGCACAACATAATGGGAACCCACCATGTTCTGGGCCCCCTCTCTCCCTGGGCCGGGACAACATACCCATTTGTCTTCCTCAACTCCCTATCGAAGGCCTTCTGATGCCTATGGCTAAGCTTGTCAAGGCCCTGACTCAAACACACTCCTTCAGAGATCGCACATCACAGACAACGGCTGGTCAGACAACAACAAAGCAAAGCTAGCCTACAGGCACCATATCTGTCTAGTGCCAAAGGAGATCCAACTTTTGTGCATCTTTCTCTAAAAGTGATGATAAACTGCGCAATCTGTCTGGGCAACGATACTGTAAGATGTTGTTCGTTGGATTAACAGCAGATAACTTTTTTCAACCATTCTGTCAGAAAATTAATTGCAGTGAGAAGAAGCCACAGAAACAGCGGAGACATACTAGCTACATGCTATGGGCTGAGTCTCCATCCCTCTCTTTATTAATCACCTTTGCAATACAAAATCTACCTTTATAGGGGACCTCTACTCAAGGTGGGAAGGGTTTTTAAAAAAAAAGACTACTACAAAATTCCACTGGTGCAATGGTGCACACGTGCCTCTTTTCCACTGCAGGTTTTCAGTTAGGCCTACAGCTCAACACAGCGTGACTCGGTCGCCACTTTTTGCTTTTCAAATAGGCACAACACAGCTCAATCGTGAAGCAAAAAAAGTGGCGGCCGAGTCAAGTTTTGTCGAGCTGTAGGCCTACCAGAAAACTGCAGTGGAAAAGAGGCATTAGAAGACCTCTCTCTCTCACCCATACACATTCCAACAAATGTATTGATGTCTGTCTGTGTCTCTCTTGCACACGCACGCACGCACACACGCACGCATGCACGCACGCAAGCACACATGCTAGATTTTGCATGGAACTCGGATCACAATCATAGTCTAGGGGTGCTGTGTGTCAGTGGGCTAAGATGTTGCACCAAATACACGTCGGGGACCCGGGTTCGAGTCTGAGGTTATTTTCCGATCCATCTCCCATCTCTCTTCCACTCATTTCCTATCACATTCTCTGACTGTCCTGTCCAAATAAAGGCATAAAATCTCATTAAAAAAAGCAAACAGCCTATGCTTTTCAATACTGCCCCTCCATCAACCTAAGGCAATCTACTCTGACTTTCTCTCTTTGGAAGAAACGCCATCTTCTCTCTCTCTCTCTCTCTCTCTCTCTCTCTCTCTCTCTCTCTCTCTCTCTCTCTCTCTCTCTCTCTCTCTCTCTCTCTCTCTCTCTCTCTCTCTCTGTCCCTGTAGCCTATATCCCATGCGTATGTCCATATTACATCTTCTCATGTCCAACTCCTCTCTCAGCTTTAAAGTTCCCCCACAACATACAGTGCGAAAATCCCAAAATGTAGTCGTAAGCAACTGGACATCTTCTGTGAGCTTGACAGATTACAGCTATGCTTGACCTGGATGAATGAGGATCTTCACAGACACAACATGTTTCCATTATTTTGAAAGACATAAAACAAAACGTATCGTTTCTATGTTCTAAAAAAAGTACATTATTCGAAAAGTGTGATGGTGGGAAAAAAGCTTATCAGTCTGCAGCAAGAACAATGTAAAGCTTTGCTGTTGGGACCGTGGGATGGTGTTGTGTCTTTGTGCCATCCCCAGGGAAGTTGACAGGGGGGACAAACAGGTCTGCTATCCCGGGCCCAAGGAGAGAGGGGCCCAGAAAATAGGTACTCACAAATAGTGGTTGGGGGACAGGGCCAACGCAAGGCATAGGCAGATAAGGTGGTTGCCTAGGGCACCAAATGTCTTTGGGGGGCAAATTAACAATGCCTGGAAGTCCCACAGAATTAGAATCAGAATACTAGATCAGCAGTACTCAATCAGCTGCTCAATGCTATGTTTACAGATGCCAATTTCTAAATGCACGAAAGGGAAAGGGAGGTGCCCGCTCCGGCAGCACATACTAAAATTAAAAAGGAAAGGCTTTCCTATAGGGGAGCAAACGGACTAGAACCGGCCCTGGTGGGGTGCCCTCTCAAACGACTTTGTCCCCAGGGCCCAGCCAGAGTTGTCAGTCGGCCCTGTCCGTCTCCATCCACGTCCCAGAGAGCTGGCCTGGCACACTGTCATGTTTACTAAGGTTCACAGAGATGTCTGCTGAAGCTGGAAGACAGGGGCTTCCTCCTCCATAAGAGGCTTTGATTAGTTCCCCTTCTCAGCTGGCTACTGTTGCACGGAGAGGGCAGGGAACAACAACCGTGCCTGGCTGACTACCAATTTTTGGCATTTGCTTAAAAGGCAGATGTTATGCTTCCCCATGGTTATGTAAGTTGGTTTTACCATTGTGGCTGGTGAGCCAGACGACGTCCCTCATTGTTTTGTGCCACGTGCATGTTTTTTTCTGGACACAGACAGAGGCTTTCCTTGTGGAATTTCTGGGATATTGTTTATCCTCCATCCTCCCTTCTGTCTCAAACTCAACATGTTGAAGAGACCAAAGGACTCACTGAACTAAGAGTGAAATGAAATATTACAGTACAGTGTTCCTCAAAAAATATAGTGAAATGTATGCTTTCATAACTGAAATATGCTCTGCAAAGAGTTGGGCTTAAAAGTCCCTTTTAGTTTATATCACTACACATTTAGAATTTCCCCAAAACGCTACCTTTCTGTTTCAATAGTTTAAACTATTCTTTTTGTAGCCAAATGTGTCCAAGTAATTAGGTGTATTGTTGAACGAATCACCAAAGCCTACCTGCAAACGCCGGTCTCATTGTGAAATCATGCTCGTCCACTCGAAGTAAGTTTTCGGTTTTAACTTTTCTTGACTTGGTGGAATCTGGTGGCTTTTTGGTCAGAGGGCTGAAAATGTAAATTTTCAAAAAGTTGGTGACTTACTTCCTGAGTGATGAGAAGATAAATGTCATATAGTAATATGCACAGAAATTGTTTTGTTAAGACAACTTGATGCTTTTTAATCACAGTCTCATATAATCCAGCAATGACATGCCTTGGGTGACTTGTCTTTGCGCGGCGTCGCATTTAAACAGATGTTTGCCAGTGTCATTTCATGGTGACACCCTGGGATTAACAGAGAGTTAGTCCTTAAGCACACATTCCAAGACTTTCTGTGTCATCATCTTGTACCAACACTTAAATGACAGCTCCACTAAATCGCGTCTAAACGCAGCATTTTCAACGGTATCACTTGAGTAGGAAATGTGGCAAACAGTAATATGTTCTAGGTATTGACATCTCTGGGACATCACCATTGTATCACATGGTAAAATGAATCATATAACCGATCAACTTTATTCATTTCCATCGCCCACTTTAACGTCTGCGCGCTTTTACGCACGGTGCCGTTTGAGCGCAGAAATCTCAAGTTAATCAGTTACACAGTTGTAGCCTAACTCATTCCCCCAAACTTAGTTACAACTTAACATCCAACCTAACAACATGGAAACCTTGCCACCGCGTTCCGTTTCTGAGATGGTGGGTCCATAGAAATTAGGGTCTTTGCCACTTACGTGCCATGCTTGTGTGTATCCACAGCCCCCGTCCACCTTCTCTCTCTGTCACTTTGGTGGTTACTGCCATCGACCATAATGACGAGGAAAAGAAATAAAAACGCAATTTGTTGCAAAATCATCATGTAGGAACATTAAGGGGCTGTCATTGTGTGGCACACCCCAAATAGCCCATGTTTGGAATGATTTGGGCATAGTACTGTATTATCCTTCGGCGACCAGCGACACGTTCTGATGCGCGGCGATGAGGCGAGGCGAGTATCTCTTACGACTGTGTCACTGCCAAAGACGGACCGCGTACTGTACCTTCACATTGAGCCGAGCGCCGTATGGGCAAATTCTACTAGCACTCTGATTGGCGTGTAGTCCACCCAGCTGTTTAATCTCTGGATGGCGAGCTGCACTGGACGCCTACCACATGGCATCAACTTCCGTCGTGACCAGCATTACATTGACAGAATTTTATTAAAATGCCAAACAGATGACACTATAATGGCAAACAATTGCACAACTAAATGGGGAAAATTACAAAGAAAAACATCAACTGATGCCATCATTGGTGGTGACCACCACCACTGCCCACATCATTTTTCAGGCTTTTTTTTTTCTTTTAACCTTCAGGAAAATAAGTAGCTGTCCGTCTCATCATTTCAAATGTGTCCAGTTATTCAACTGTGGGGCATCACGTTGCCAATCATTGATTGATTGATTAATTAATTGATTGATTGATAGCCCAAAATAATTTCAAACTATTTACGACTCTACTTTATGGTGGGTAGGCTTCAGCATCATCGCTTTGTTCTTATGGTGATTGTACCAGGATCTGTGGGCTAGGTGCTTATTGCAGGCTACAACAAGTTAAGGGGTATCTTAAATAAGCATTTAAACAATATTAAACGATGCATCATCACATCACATACAATCATACAATCCAGCTTCACACAGTTTTAGGATTTAAATAATTTACTTCAACAAGGAGATATATAAGAAACTTTTGTTACAGAAACATCACCAAAGAACAAAGTGAATGTTCATTAAAATCTCAATTAAAACGAGGGATCTGAAATTAAACACTAAAACAAAATGTCAGTCAGTCTTAAACAGCGACGTACAGAAAATCTCCCGTGACATCCATCTGCAATACATAAATATGACACAATTCATTATTTGGTAAGATATTTATGTTGCCGATATACCAACATGTATAATGATGCACTGTTTTGCTTCATGTGGAGGCAAGAGATTATATTATTTGCAACCAATTTTTACAAATGGTGGTCGTTCCTCTTAAAGACTCATCGTCCCGGCTTCATCATCAAGCGACGTGCCTCACAACTTCAGGAATGCAAAGGTGCCAATACCAGTGGCGACCCCCCTCATGGTTAACAGCATCAGTGGGCCACTCTATAGGCCAGGCCTCAGCCTCTGCACTGCATACTGTACAGAGAACATGGCAGAGGATGCTGTCTGTCTGCCTGTCTGTCTGTCTGTCTGCCTGTCTGTCTGCTCTGGCAGCAACAGTCTGGCTGGTGTGTTTGTGTGGGGGGCAGTGTCATGTATACTGGGGTTGAGTAACATGAGGTGTGTGTGTGTGTAAGTGTGTGTGTGTGTGTGTGTGTGTGTGTGTGTGTGTGTGTGTGTGTGTGTATGTGGTTATAATTCACAGTCAAATTTTATAGTCACTGATTGGCCAGATAGGTGTGGTGTGTGTGTATGCATATCCATGTCTCTCTCAGTGTGTGCGCGTGTGTATCAAAAGTGGTTATAACTCGTAGTCAAATCTGTAGTCGTTGGCCAGGTAGATCCTGCGGAAGATGAGTGCGGTGAGGGCGAGCGTGAGCAGCACGATGAGCACGGCGGAGCCCGTCTGGCTGCCGTCCGCCACTGGCTGGGCCGCCGCCGCCGCCGCCGGGAATGCTGGGAAGGTGGCGCGACGCGGCTGCTGCTGCTGGCCTTGCTGCTGCTGGGCACGGCGTTGCCGCGGACTCATGGAGTGCGTGCTGCTGCTGCTGTTGGCAGGGACCGTAGTAGAGGAGGAGGAGGTGGAGGTAGAGACTTCCTCACTGCTGCTCAAAGCGGAGCCCTCAGCCTGGGGAAAAATCATTCAATCAGTCAATCAATCCATCAGGTGAAGGAGTAGCTTCGAGTGTGGGCTGTATTGGGGCCGTGTCACTACGTGTCACTAGTTTATGATTGACGTTTCTACACCTCTTGGAAGCAATACCAATGATTTGGAAAGCAATCTGATGAGCTTGTTTTGTTCCGTTTCATTTTATAAAATCGAAAAATCAATCAATCAATCAATCAACCTTTACAAAGTGTTTACACAACTGGGAAAAAGTATAGAGTCAACACATTTTCACATCTTTTTAAATGCAAAAAATAACTGGAAAAATCCAGGTGACGCCAAACTTTTAAATGGTAGTGTATGTAAATGTCCGTCTGTTCCCCAAAACTCTTTGGCTTTCTTGTTCACACAGAGTGTGGGCTGTATCAGGCCTGTGTCAGGTTTCACACAGACCTAGCGTGTCATCACGTTACATCTGCTTCATGCGCTCTATTGGCTACGCTCAATGACTTTCATCGGGAGTACGAATCTCAAACAGCAATTTCAAACAGCACAGATAGGCGGCTTGGCCAGGCTGACTTGGTGGCAAAATGTTGTGGAACCTCAAAGACAGCAGGCCTCATTACAGTGTCTTCAATCGCACGTAATTCAATTAGACCAAATCCTCAAAATGAAGAACATCGCAACGCAACTTCTTCAGATCAGCCGCTTTGGCTGCTTTTTTTAAAAAAACCCTGAAATGAGGAAACGATGGCAGCATATTTTATTCATGGGCATTTCAGCAAAAGTTCTGAGCCAGCATATAAGCTACTCTCGCAGTCCCTCTTGGCAGACGCCATCGGCAGACAGATGGCAGATACCACACAGCAGCACACTCATGCCAGTGCTTAGAAAACTCTTGCCTCCTGCAAGAGCGTATTTACAGCGCTCCATGATGAGTAAACAGGGTCTATGGGGGAAACTGGCTCACTAATTAAAGAAGGGCTTGGGGCATCACCGTCACAGGGCATGGAAGAGTCTATGGGAAGGAGGGGAAAGCAGTAAATAATAACCAAGTGAAGATAAGGAAAAAAGCCTCAAGTCTGTAAGACTGCCAGCTGGGGTTGGAGGAGCGGGAAGGGGGACTGTAGTATTTTTCAGAGCTTAACTACAGTAAAGTCAGTATCTATTAAACAGTGGAAATGCTGGGGTTAAGGCTCTTGAGTTTGGCAAAAACAAACCTGTGGATTAGGTTGGTGGTACGAATCCCATGTTACACATCTATCACTTGTTGAGCAGGACACTGAACCTTACATAGCTCCATGTACCGTAGCCAATACCCTGCACCTAAAAATGGTAAGTCGCTTTGAATAAAAGTGCTTGCTAAGTCTAAATGTAATATGATGTAATGAATGGATTTTGTGCCGTCTCTAGCGAGCAGTCAACAAACTGAACCCATTTAAGTATATCCCATTTAATTACTGCAACCAGTAAGTGCCATGCTAGTCATTGCCTTTTCTAGCCATCTAGCCTATCTGCTAGCCAGAGTTTTGTTGTCAGTTTTTTCCGTAGAAGATTATTGCATTTAAATACAAGCAATTGATGCAGCTCCTGTGATTTGTCACACCAAAGAATAAGTTACCCGTCTGTGGCTAGTGAGATCGACATTGTTACTAGCCACAGCCTAGTTTTACCAACATTTGGCCGGTTGGCAGGTGCCCATGTCCAGCCCTGCTGCACCTACAAGGTATTGGATGTGCACTACACTCTCGACTTCAATTCTTACCTGCTCACCACAGGGACTTGTGTGTGTGTGTGTGTTGTGCTGGCTTTGCTGTTCAAAATAGCGAACTACCACTTTAAGTATTAAGTAAGGATAAAATCACAGCAGTGCAGCAGTGTGTGGGTATGCATCTCAGTATGCATCTGCATTATCAGTTGGGACTGTTTACCGGCACCTGCAAAGTATTGGGTGTGTGCACACTCTCGGCTTCCAATTCTTACTGGCTCACCTCAGGGGCTTGTGAGTGTGCCGTGCTTCCTTGACTGTCTGAGACGGAGACGGAGGCGGAGGAGTTGTGGTCGTCTCCGTCCTGGCTGCTGGTGGCTGCGGGGCTGGCTGACGCCTGGCTCGGTCCGGCTTCGCTGGATACGCTGCCCTCAGCCTGCAGGGAGACACATACAAGGGTTGCATAATGAAACTGAAACACCTGTCATTATAGTGTGGGAGGTTTCATGGATAAATTGGACCAGCCTGGCTCTGGTGGCAAATCTTCATATTGCACTTGTAAGAGCGGAGAGTGAAGGTTCAATTATCAGGGTAAGAGCACAGTTTGCTTAAAATATTGCAATGCACACGACATGATGGGTGACGTATCAGAGTTCAAATGAGGACAAATTGTTGGTGCGCGTCTTGCTGCTGCATCTGTGACCAAGACAGCAAGTCTTTGTGATGTATCAAGCCATAATATCCTGGGTAATGTCAGCATACTACAAAGAAGGGCGAACCACATCCAACAGGATTGACTGCGGATTCAAGAGGAAACTGTCTGAAAGGGATGTTCGGGTCTAACGGGCTGGTGAGCGGGAGCCTGCACAAGTCCACTTTGCAACTTGACATTAAAACTCTAGTCTGTTTCCTGTGCGGATGTGCGCCGGCTGTGAATATAGTCCTATTGAAATGAATGACCCAAAACATAGGCGATAGCCTGGGCTTCTCGCGGATAAAACGCGCACACAGACTGTACAGGGTTTAAAGGACGCCTGAAGTCGAGGAACCTCTCGCATGAGAACCTGCACCATCACTGGTAAGAGGCAACAGCATCATTCTGGACGGCCTGAAAACAGCAACAGAGCTCTCTCTGCCGTTAACCACAACATGTTATGGCTCCCATCAAACAGAAATGGCACGGATTACCGAGTACCCACTCACAATGGCTTAGGCCTGAAACGCGTCTGTGATGGATATGGTTTACATGAATAATGGGATTGTGAGTGCAGTGCAGCTTAGGCCTGTGAGCGCAGGGCAGCAACTCAAACCCAAAATCATTGTTTTACCTTGAAAGAGGAATGCACCCCACCACCTACCCCAAATATACAGTTTGGTTTTAGACAGTACAGCTCTCCTGCACGGGTGCATGTAAGGATGTTCATGACACCATGTTTTTTTAATCTGCTTACTTTTAATGGCAGAGGAGGCAGGATGGCTTACGCTTACTCACCAGGGGGGTGGAAAGGTCATGGAGGGGGCACTGCATCAGGCAACAACATGAGATGGTTTTTCTGTTTAAATGTTTTTTTTGCCTTAATTGTGACAGGACAGTCAAAGCATGAGACTGGATGGGACAGAGAGAATGGATAGGGTTGGGATATGACCCTGGCAGGATTCGAACCCGTTATGGGTGCGTTGATGTAGTGTGCCACAGCTCACCTAGCATGACATGGTTTTTAGCACAGCTCCAGAATGTAGCCATTGTGGCCACATGTGCAATACACACAATTTGAGAGGCACAACTCAGCGTTTTCCTTTACTGAACCAACACAAATGCCAGTAAGACAGTCCAAATAAATCAATGTAATTTGTTCATATTTCAGTGGAATATTGTAATGGAAGTTAAGGGAACCTCTTCGCTGTGCCCTGGGACTGAAACGAATGGTGACGATAAGAAGAGCATCACTTTTCATTACTGAAATACTAATTCCATGATGCATACACTGAGTCTTCAAAGCACTTTATGCAATACCGGTATTTATGTCCATGTGGTAACAGAGTGCTTGTGAGGAGATGCACGCTGTCCATCATCAGAAAACGTTTAAAGCCACAGCCATTTAACAGACTGGCCGGTATGCTGTACCCTGTAGGCTACACTTAGTGAATTAAATCACAATATAGAGGGGATTAGCACATGTGGAGCTAGGGCTGGGTTAGTCAGCATGCTTGGTTTGAAGGAGATCTCTGCAAACTCAGTGCAAAGCTAAGCATAAACTATGTTTAGAACATGTCAGTAGGATTATTTCCACTCAAACTGTTGGCACTGTATCTATAGTTGCATATACTGAAGTGCATATATTACACTTCAAAATGGCACACATAAGTGCATATAGTGCCTGGAAAGGAAAATTACATTATAAAATGAAAATTGGAACTTTAAATGGCCATTTTGCACCATGTTTTTCAAATGCCATGACCCAAGTCTGAACCCAACAAGTGATGGCTTTGTTCTGGGTGGTGTGGTGTGTACAGTAGACTAGAGTACCTTGAAGCTGATCTGCTGTGCGAGCTGCTGGGCTTGGCCGTCCTCCGGGCAGGGAGTGCTGTTGGGGGAGAGAGCCAGCAGCGCCGACTGCATGGAGCAGCCACACACCTCGCAGCTGAAGTCCTGAGACCTGGCAGCAGCAAAACAAAAGGAAAAAAAAGGCAAAAGATGAAGAAATGGCTTCACAAAAAAAAAACAAAAAAAACAGGCATGGATACCGTAAAATACCAAATAATTGCAGAGTTACAATTAACCGCCAAGTCGCAAAAGAATATATTCATAAATAAAGGCGAGTACCAAATACAAGCAGGGTCTTTTCATCCACTACACTACCTCACAAACCTGTCGGTAGGAAAAAGAATGGATTCCCCAAATTAACCCATTGACGCCTAAGGCACCTGCAAAAAAGGGTGCTGAATGCCTGAGCCCTTTTTAAGAAAAGCTGCCCTCAGTCTATAAAAACCTAAATATCTCAGCTTCTGAAGCACATAAAAATATGCACTAAGTTGCATTTAAACGCTAAGACCCTCATCTTTCATTAGAATGTGTTCATTCATATCAAACAAACAGAGATTTTTAATAAAGTTGTCTCAAATCTCATGAGCCTGAATGTTGCGTAATGCAGCTCCAGGCGCCAGGGCCAATGTTGCGAAATGCAACATCAGGCATCAATGGGTTAAAGGAATACACAATGAGAGACCAAACAAATAAACATTGACTCAGACAGAAACACATACTGTAGTTCAATACCTCACAGTGTGCTGAGCTGAAATAGTTAATGAAAGCCATTTGGTAGGACTTGTAGGACATTGTATTGCCATTGCTCACTACAGTGCCTGAGTAGAGATGTGAGCCAGGCAATGGAGAAATCTACCACTCTAATTTGGAGAGATGTATTAATACACAGCAGGTCTCTTACCAGATGTTTACATGTCATTGATACAAGCAGAGCTTTGGGGATGTACCACTTTACTTCAGAAAATCAATATTTCATTAAACAGTTTTAAAGTACTACACCAATAATAGGACACAGTGAAGAAGTAACAGAAGACCTTTAGAGAAACTGTTTTCCAGTGAGGACACCGTGCTTGTTGTAGTGGCAGGTAGACAGAACACCTTCTAGAAACTGTTTACAGTGAGGTGCATGTTTCTTTTCTCCCGATGGTTCAGCTTTTCAGATGACATCTTTGTCTTGGAGAGATGTTTCTCTCCCTGTGGATATTTGCCACTTGAGCGACCTTGAGGACTCTTTCCAGCGTGTGTCCGCCCGACTACCCACCACGACATTTCATCACAAGGTTTTATTTTTTTGTTCTTGAGTCTGAACTGACAAAGAGATGATCGGCCTGAATAAAAATATGGATGGTTGTGTTGTGTCGTGTCGTGTCTGCACTCTGGCTGTGAGGCATGCAGTTGAGTGAATTGAGTGACAGTGCACACAATTACCAGGAGCACAAAGGCAGGCAGGCAGACAGGCACCGAGATGAGACCAAAAGTGAAGTGCTGCCTGTCTGTCTACAAAGCAGCATTTGTGCTGGGATGAGAGAGAGAGAGAGAGAGAGAGAGAGAGAGAGAGAGAGAGAGAGAGAGAGAGAGAGAGAGAGAGAGAGAGAGAGAGAGAGAGAGAGAGAGACAGAGAGAGAGAGAGAGAGAGAGAGAGAGAGAGGCACAAGGTACTCTTTTCATAAGGCAGCTATGAAGGAGAGTTATTTATAGTTATAGGCAGAAGAGTAAGTTCCTTGCTGTCACTTCCAATTAACACATGATAATGAGAGTGGCACTTGTTTCAAGGACCCCCCACCCCACTCTCACGTGTTAATGGACACGTTGTCACGCTTCTGGTACAAGCCTCCGTCTAATTAATTACATCTCTGAGTCTCATTTGGAGTACAAAGAAAACATGTGGCAACATGCAGTGGTCAGTGACTTCCTATTTTCAGAACAAAAAAACCCTTACAGACGAATGATTCATATGTGTGAGGGAGACCATTACATCCCTGGTGTAATTCCTGCATCATAGGAACTGATAAATATTGAATTCATGACAGGTGTGGCAGAAATCATCATACTCTCGACCATCTTCAGATTTGAATCTAAATACTAGTTGCAAAGCCAAAACATTTAGAGGGTAGGATAGCAATTAAGTAATGCTCCAAAACAGTTTAAGCTATATTCAGAAAAAAACCCAGGCTACATTAATGTTAGCCTTGTTTTTTATGAGCGCTTGAAAGGTGTCAGCATGAGACTGTAAACAACCACTCGGTTGATGTGACACGCATGAAAATCAACAGAGTTAAAAAATGATCTGCACCTGAGCCCTCCCTGGTCAAGCCACCATTAGGGGGTGCAGGACAAAAGAGCAGGTGAGCTGAGGAAAAGTGGTGTGTCTGTGTGTGTCTGTGTGTGTCTGTGTGTGTATATCTGTACAACAGCTCCTCTCAACTTCTTTGCAAAGGGAAAGAAGTGAGAGAGAGAGGGCAGGAAGACAGTCAGTATGTATACATGCACAACTTAGTCGAGCTACAAGCAGTAATATAGCTACGCTTATAAGCGAGGAGTTTTCAAGAAATTGAATACTGTGCTGTAAGAAATCAAATTATTGAATGAGGTATGCTGCCACGAGAATTGGGTTGAGGCAGTTACCACGGCAAACTACATTTGTAGTGGGATTTCTCGCATTAGCGATAGCAAATAATCTCTACTTTGCCTCTTGCTAACTTCTAACTGACACATTTTAAAGCACAGCCTACAAGTTGATAATGGCAAGTCCCAAACTTCAGCAGAAGCGCCAAATTCGCCTCTTCCTTCCTTCCTTCACTGCATGCAGCTGAAAAAAAAGCAACACGAGCGTCCTACCTCCCTCTAGCTCAATAATCTGCACAAGCTCCATATTTCTATGACTCTACCCTTGCTGATTATTTATAACTTTTTTTTGTGGTAATTTGGTAACTTCCAGAAGGGAGAGTGCGTGCAAATCGGGGAGTGGCTAGCCAATAGTCTGACTAAGCTGTATACATGCCAGCATAGGTCAACTAAGAATCGCATTATCTGGCAAGCATAGTCCAATTCTGCAAACTCCAGTTAGGTTCGATTTCAGCTCGACTAAGATGTGTACATGACTTTTACAATTATTAACTTTAGTCGGACTAAGCCAATAATTCAAACGTCTTCAAGTGCATGTATCGCCACTGAGTTAGTAGGTGAGGGGGAATCATACTTTTTGGCCAGAGCTCTTCTCTCCTCGGGGGTGTAGTCCAGCGATCCAATGGCTCCCTCTCCTTTGGTCGGCATGAATCCGATGATGGCTATTAGAGCGGTCCGTACTGAAAAAGGGAGAGAGAGAAAAGATGGCAGGACAAAAAGTTGGCTTTGAACACAAGTCCAGACTTCAGAAAGTGTATCAGTTGTATGTTTCACAGGTATTGTTGATACAAAATTGTCTGCAGAAAAAAACAAGACGCCCCAAGTCAAAGTCAGAGCAGAAACTAAAAGCAGTACATGAATATAACAATATGACACTCCTACAGCTGTGACCAGGAGCTTTTGGATGGAGTGAAACAGACAGGCGTGCCAAAGTTTGATATGGGGTGACACTCTGTGCTTATTGTGTTCGCTCTGCTTTCATACTCTATTCACCAGCACTAAAAATCTTTTAGAAAAATGGGGGAAAACACTGATTGAACAAATCAGGCAAAAAAAGTAAAGGACGCAGAGGCACAGTATGATTTGCATACTTCCTTCATTTAAATTCAAATGAAGCCGGCGCTAATCCTTCCTGAGTATCCCGTTCCCGCCAGGCAAAGGAGTGAGGATACTAAATATAACACAAGAGGAGATACAGAGAGGAGTAGAAAGTACAGCGGAGTAGAAGAAAGGAGGAGGAGGGGGTTTTGCTCATGTACTGTACGCGAGAAGCTGAATGAAGTGAAGTGATTTGAACAGTAGACAATTGCCCTTCCTGCCATCCTCGTCATCATGCCTGTGCATTCAGCATTTTCCCCAGTCCACACGCTGTATGCTGTTGATTATTCATGTGCTCTGTTGGCACTTTGGATTAAGAAGTGTCTTCTAAATGTGACGCAATGTAACACACAGAATTTGAAGAATGTGGATGACTAGTAATTTTCATAAATCTTTTTTTTTTTAGATTTCATTTTAAGGAGGCATCGCAGTGGGTTAATGTCATCTCAATTCAAAACAACCAAACTGTCATCATACTGATATTAGCAGAGACATTAAAAATACCATGGGAAAAAAGACATACGGGCTAGTGTTTTGGAGAAGGGCTCTTGAAATACACTACATGTTGTCACTTTGCATGCAGTTAGAATACAAGGCGACAAACCGACTTTGAGTGTCATGAAAAGTGTTATATAAAACGTATGCATTATTATTATTATTATTACAAGGTCAAAGACAGCTGGACTATGTGTGTGACAAAGGTAGCGATGGGATCCTGGAGCAGATACACACTACTCAGGATGGGACAGTGTTGTAAGTTGCTTTGGATAAAAGCATCAGTTAAAGGGCAACTCCTGCCAATTTCAATGTGGTGTTGTATTGCTCACCCTACCCTTGACTTGTCAGCACCAGTGCCATTTTTAAAAAAATGAGCATAGGCCTACTCCAAATATTTTCCCAAAAGGTGTCACTGTTTGCTAGCTGTCTGCTGATGTTGCATAACCTTTTGGATGTTTTTGGGAATAAATAAAAATGTTTTTTTGAAATGTAAACAAAAGTTGCCCCCATTAGATCAGCTCATATCTCGGAAAGGGTTGAGCCAAAAAATGCGGCGTCACCGGGTACTGACAAGTCAAGGGTAGCGTGAGCAATACAACAGCACATTGAAATTGGCAGGAGTTGCCCTTTAAGTGTAGCAGTAAATGTCTTGGGGCTGATACTCACTGCTCCAGGATGGTTGCCAGGTCTCCGGATGGTGACCCGAGATGCTCAGACAGATTTTCTTGCCCACCTCGAACCTTCCATTTGGCTGGAAAACAGAAAAAAAGAAAGGAGTATGAGGTCTTTTTGATTTCAAAAGTTCTGCATTGGCTGACTAAAGTCTGATTGTACCACCAAGGAATATGTGATGTTATGACAGTGACAGACTGCTCCACATCACTAAACTCAAACTGAACTTGTTCCCCATCTCAAACGTTCCACTTGGTTGAAAATAGAAGAAGGGAGATTGAAGGGTTGTCACATTTTCTACAATGATTGCTATGAAGGTAACTACAGCTATTTCAAGAGTTCCATTCCCACTGACCAATGATGACGCCTGTTTCTCATGACCATCAATAAGCAGAGGGTGGGATGTCTGTACATTCTAATCACGTCTGATCAGCTGACATTTCTTTTCTAAAGCCCGATTTGGACGGGACTTTTATTACCTATGGACCCCCGGTAATTCGGAATAATTACGGAGAATGTCTGAGTTCTTAAGTCCTGTGCGAATGTGCCATGTCCGCGATTTGTGAAGTAATAATTCCGCCGCGAATTACCTACTGTATTTCGGCGAAACACAGACGTCCTGGGGTAATTTCACATAGGCGCGCCGTCTGTACCCCCTTATAATGTCTGTGAATTGAGTGAATAACAGACGTTTATTTATCCCGTCCGAATACGCCCCGAAAAATCACGGAGGTCCGGGGGTAATTGCGAATTATAGGTAATAGGGATAGGTAATATTTATCACGTGCGAATCGGGCTTAATTCAGAAAATTTGCTCTGAAAGTGATCCCAACGATATCATCCAGCATGTCCCCATTGTTATTGTACAGTAGTTGATATGTGAATGGCAGCATTCACTAGAGTTAAAACCATTTTCACAAAGTTATATATAGTCTTTTTTTTCCGTTTCAAAAGTTCCGCATTGGCTGACAAAGACGGATTGTGCCACTAAGGAACGTGTGCTCTCATGACGGCTCCACATCCCAAAGATCAAACTGAACGGGAACAAAGGAGGAGGAGAAAGCCAAGATGGCAAGCCGTGCCTTCAAAGACTCGGCTGTATAGGAGTGTGGGTAGATTTGAAAGAGGTGACACAATCACTTTAATCATTACACTCCCTGTGACATGAAAAACAATGACTCTTTACCTACCACTGTGGAATACTTTGCACTTGAAAAATGTCTCAGTTTCACAGAAGAATGTGTAATTCATAAGCACCGACAGGAAAACTAATAAGAGCCTTGTGTATGGGGCTTGTGCAGAGCATGCTACTTCGAAATCTCTGCAGTATCCAGAGGACAAATAAGGATCGCCTGATGTCAAAGCATCTTGCTGGGGAGCCTTTGATCATCATGTTTCATGTCGTGTAATGTACGTTTTTTTCCCTGTCCTAGTGGGTTTTTTTTCTATCAGGGACGGGGGAGATTAGTTGCATCTCCGAGAAGGCACCCTAGACCCGGTTTAGACCCTACGGATACGGATTTTTTTGTGAACGCATGTAGACGTAAACAGTTTTAGTTCTCTGGAAAACAAACATTGTAACAAGTTTTAAGAGAGTTTGAATTTGTGGAAGTTTCGGAAAATACATCTGAAACAGATGTGTGTAAACAAGAAACTAAAGAAATGTGTATGTTTCAAAAGCTATGACATGTTTGCCTGGTAAAGAGCCAACCACCTGGCAAATGATTCTGTGTTCCATGCTGATTTGTGTTCTTTCATTCCATATCAGCGGGATCAAATATAAACAGAGAATATGTGGGTCAATGATGCTTTTTGGGCTCAGACGTCAGGTAGTACAACCACATCTAATGCCCATAAATAAATGAATGAATGAATGAATTAATGTACTGCAATGCATGTGCAAAGAAAAAAATAATCCACACAATAGTGGCATTAGCTGTGGTTGCACCACCCTAAACTGTCCCAATACTACATCATTGACCCATGAATGGATTTTCAAAAATCTGTTATGCGCAAGGAGGTCTGTGGGGCTTCTCCCTGTTAGCAGTATGACGGTTGGGTAGGTACGTTTAATGAGGTCTTGGTGAGCTTCTCACGGTAGATAAGTGTAATGAGAGCTCAGTAAGCTCCTCACCGTTAGCAGTATGATGCTGGGAGGCTTCATGGGATACTCTGGGGGGAGGACGATCCTGCCGTGGTAGACTCCTCCGTCAAAATCAGAGTCTGGTGGTCCCCGCACAGAGAAATGCCATTCAAACAGGTTGTCCTAGGGGTGGAGTAGAAAAAGCAGGACCAAGTATATTTCAGTGTATGCATGGGGTTAAGTTGTTTATAACCGTTTATAATCATGTTTTTGGAGTAACCGGTTTATTCACATGCTCATGTAAACTGAATAAACAGTTTTAATAATCGGTTTATTGCCGTTATCGGTTTATGAGAAATCTGATTTGCACAGGTAGGTTTTTGGCTAATAAACTGATTTCTGAAGACATGTATCCAGCATAATCGGATTATTATCAGAATATTGACATTCTAGAAGGATAAGTAGCCAATCACAAGCCTTAAATTCTAGCTTCATGTCACACACTTGAGTGGAACACTGGCAACCGACGGACTGCATATAAACAGCAATAAACCGTTTACTCCAATAACCTGTTTATTTCAATAACCTGATTACTGTGGTAATGTAAACAGGCTCTATATGAGCCAAACTTAAGTCCATAGATTACAACAGACAGGAGGTAGGGATAAGGTATATTAATAAGTGAGTATTTTTCAACATTCCCGAGTTGTCGTTAATAAACTGCAGTACTTAGTTTGGAGATACCTGTCCCAAAAATGCCTTACATAATGTGACCAAGGTTTATTACATAACACGTTCAAAGCAAAAAATGACTTAACCTCCCTCTCCTCTTCACACTGTGACACGGGTTACCTCACCCACCAGTTACCTCACAATTACAAATCCCTGAGGGCTCACATTTGTGGCAGACACTGAGAGGAGCTAATTCCTGATAGTTTCCTAGAGTGCCTTCAAATATGCATAGCAAAACTAGCCCTACTCACCCACAAGCCTGTGTAACCCTGCATATTCCGTAGTCCCCCACAATCTGTAATGTATTGGTGTATTTTGTCCTCTTTTGCACTTCTTTACTGCTGTACTCTGTATTCCCCCACACTTGTATTTTGCTATGCATGTCCGTTTGGTTAAAATACGGATAAAAGTATCTGTTAGATGAAATATAATACAATGTAATTCCAAAAGCCTGAAAATGTGAGTATGCGCTGATTCAGTGTGTATGCCAACATACCTCCAGTGGCTTTGCAAGTCATTCTAGATAATAGTGTCTGCTAACTGTAATGTAATTCCAAAAGCTTGAAAAGAAGGTGTGCTGGCTCGGTGTGTAGTACACCCTCTTACCTCTAGTGGCTGAGCGTGATAATGTTCTGTGGGGTCTCGGAGTTCGGCTGCCTCCTTCATCAGTCTCTTCACAGCTGTAAAACAAATACATTGGGGGAGACTGTTGACATCCAAGATTTTTTAATTCCCACCAACAAGGATTTGCAAAACATTGATTTTTGACAGGTGTGCAGCCCAAACTCAACTAATCTTTAACACAGACTGTGTAAAACCCTCTCGTAATGTTGCTGCATGGAGAGAAGTTGGTGATTTGGATTACTTTGACAGAGATTTTTTTTACAGTATGGCATACAAGCATTGCATATTCTATTACAATATGGAGTGGCTAACACAAACCCATAGTACACCCACAAATAATTGGGCCCCGACGTGTTCGTAAAGACTTTTTTCCGCCTACACCATGCCACTGGGAAGACACTAAGGAACCGGAGAGAACACAGCAGGCAGTGGACATGAATAGAGAAAGACAGAGCATGATACTAAGGCCTACGACACACACGCACGCACACGAGCACACACACGCACGCACGCACACACACACACACCTTGCTTTCACACCGACATGCTCATCGTATCAGTTTTGGTGGTGCAGCTGGAGAGTCTTGAGTCACGGTCTGTCACATCCCCCTGCGCCCCGCTGCCTGCCTGCACCCATCATAACACCCTGCCCTGTCATTTAGAAAGTACTAAATTTAACTGTACTTTCAAATCTGTGAGTAATTCAAGTAGTAGCTCATTAAAAATGTTTCCCCAATCACGTGCAAGGATTTTTTCTAAAACCATGCCTTCGGAGAGTTACGCCTATGGTGTTGCTCCAGACTGATGTTGTGAAGCAAGGCGGTTTCCTCAGTCGAGTCAGAATAGACCTGATCTGGACCCCACAGAGAATAATGGATGTGAAAAAATATTGAAGAGAAATATGAGAGACACGAGACGCAGCAATGCAGATAACCACAAGCCTGTACTGTAAATAAAGACTCCTGCCTGGGAAACCATTAGACCTGATGGCCTCAATGAAATACCTGCTGCAGTTTTTCATGCAAAAATATTAATCACATAGAAACAAACGCCCTTCATTATTGATCCTCTGAACTTTTCTGAGACACAGAATTTTGCATTTACAGCAATAAAAAATCATCAAAAATATCAAGAAATAAATGCTTAGAATATGTCCCTCAAAGTGTATGGTAAATGTCTATAATACGCAATGTGTACAATACATAGATGCTTTTCACTTACTGAATGAAAATATGCATGCAACTGTTCATGACAGTCTAACAATATGGCCATTATCAATGTATTTTGCACTTTTCCCTCTTTTCTTGCAAGACATAGGGTCCTGTGCAAAGACTCAGGTGAAATGGATATCCCCATAGCACTCATATGGCTGACACAAGAGTCACAGAGCTCAAGCTCTGGCATTGTCACTGTGTCCTTCTCCTCTGTCCAAATTGGAAAAATAATTGTCAAAAGGGTGAGCATGACAAACCCATTTCTCGAAGGAAAATTGCCCCGGAATCCAATTGTACAAATTGACACAGTGCGAAAAAAAGGATGTGGCCCATTTTTTTAGCAGTTAAAATACAGTGAACGAGAGGGACGTTTCTTAGGGCACGTGCTCCATCAGTCTTTGCCTTGGGCAGAGAGAGAGAGAGAGAGCGAGAGAGCGAGAGAGACAGAGAGACAGAGAGACAGAGAGACAGAGAGACAGAGAGAGAGAGAGAGAGAGACAGAGAGATAGAGAGACAGAGAGAGAGAGCAAAATAGAGGGGGACATGTCAACAGTGCAAAATCACAAACTACAGGAGAGCAAAACTGACAAACGGGACGCTGTGAACTCGAAGATGCAGAGGTCGAGAGATCCAAGTTGAGAAATCTCATCCCTCAAATCAAGACCCAAAAAATGACTCGTGACACAGCTAGGCAGCAGAAAGCACAACACTTCTGCCAGCCGAATGCCATAATGTTTCTGGGGAGGAATCTTGGGTAGATGAACGTGATTAGCTGTTAATTAGTTTGAGACTGGTGCTTCCATCAGGCCCTGAATTCATTTTGGAGCTGGAGGGCAGAGACAGTGAGATGATTAGGCTTTTATCATGTTGCGGCATGTGCCTAAAGTGATTTTCAACTTCTAATGATGCTAATGATGACTAACTACCAGTATCCACTGGCAAAAGCAAAACAAAGGCTAGTGCCAACTAGTAGTCATTTATGCATGCAATAGTGACTGGCAATAAACATGCTGTTGCATAATCTTGGTTCCCATCTTACTTTAAACACAAATCCTGTTCTATGTTCTATGCTGATATCTTTGTGCAGAGATAGTCTACATCTCTGTAGAAGGCAGGAAGACAGTAACCAAGCTCACCTAGGCCACCTAGGGCCTCTGCTTAATTTTATCACACTCCAGCTAATAGCTTACCCAAACCAAACAGCAGTGGAAAAGCACCTGCCTGCAGATACCTATTTTTTGAAAAAGCGTTCCCTTACAGAAAACAGTTTCACATTACTGAGCTTGGCATGTGTGTGTAAAAGTATTTGAAAATGGGGATGGCAGGGGATGTTACAATCTATTTCAACAGTAGCTATGCCTGGATGTGTGCGGCAGTATCTTTACCAACTCGGGCCTCAGTAAACTGAAGAGTTACAGGGCCTGATACTTCAACAGCTGTATTTGCTTCAGATTACATAACGGGATTCGGCAACTCAGAAGCATGCCGCAGTAGCGGATGCGTGCGTGACAATGGCTTAAGAACTTAAAACCTACCATAACAAGTACACCAGCCAAACACGTGCACCAAATGGGGAAACCAAAATCGAAACGTGCACAGTGTACTAGTGCGTGTAACCTACCAGTCAAGTGCAAAATATTGGATTCATTCTATTGCAATGTCCTTGTCAAGAAAGATTAAATCACTTATCCCATGGGTAATAATCTGCCTAGATACAGAAGTAGCCAATTCAAAACTTGATATAGGAAGACAAATTGCTTTAAATGCAATTCATCATTTAGATAAGCAGCATTTTTGGCTACATATCTCACCCCATCCATCAGCATACCCCCACCTCCCAATGTCACACTCTTACACGGTATAGGCCTAATAGGGGGTAATAATATTGGGCTCATTTTAATCATGTCTGAAATTAGTCAATCCGGAAAGTATTCACAGCGCTTCACTTTTTTCACATTTTATTATCTTACAGCCTTATTCCAAATGCTACAAATGAATCTCTGTTGTCAAAATCCTACACAAATTATTCCATTGTGACCATGTGAAAAACAAGTTGTCTTTGACAGTTTTGAAAATGTATAAAAATAAAAAGCAAAGAAATCATATTTACAAAAGTATTCACAGCTTTTGCTTAATACTTTGTAGAACCACCTTTGGCAGCAACTACATTCATTTTTTTCATTTCGAAATGAAAAGGGATTAAAAGGGAAGTCATCGGTGCGTGTTTCAACCTTTCAGTACATTGAAATTGTAAATTTTGGGCGGAATTCTCCCGTCTCCACTTAAGTCGGTTTTACGCGCGCACATTTTACGCGGTCTTATCTTGCGCGTATTCTCCCCTCTGGAACGTCGCCACACCCCTCGCGCTTAACTCAGAAAAACAGCGCGTAGCCCAACATAGGCGTGATATATGCTAAATGGGGGGATGAGTCTCCGCCAAGTTCATCAGTTGTGGCTACAAAGAAACTATGGAGCATGGATTTTCAGATCAACCATGTGAAAACCTCGGCAGTCCATTGAGATCCAACACTGAACTTTAACTTTGAATTTAAAACCACGTGCCAAAAGTCCTCTTGCAAAAGCGTTTCAAAATCTATCCTCCGCTCCTTTCCATAAACACAAGGCAAGTAGTGGAGGTGAGATAATGAGAAGTAAACGCGATGTGTCCCATTCGTGGGAACTGCAGCTCAGCGTTTTGGAGCCCAGCAACAGCTTGATTGAAATAATAAACATCATGAATCGTGTTGCCTACATAATATCGGAGATTAAAAACGTATTTAAAATGCTGGTCGTTGCATCTTAATTCCCCCAGTAACAAACATTGTATATGCTGACTTTTGAAAGTGCCTCTCCACGTCTCACACAGCAGCAACATGATATTAATATTATGTGAAAGGGAAAACCATGCTTGACTAGCCAGATGATGCACTTTTTTGGTAAAATCCACTTGTTTACCACCATACATGCTTCAAGGCGATTAAACTAGACCACCAGATGAAATGTGTCAGCAATGCCAAACACATACTGCCACCTTGTCTGCTTTCATCATTCTATGCAGCAATGTGTAGGCTGTGTGTAGTTCAAGCTTACAAATCCTTGCAGATGCCTAGCTCCCAAATCTATGCACTAAAACAAAACAAAAATACTTGGCTACAATTTTATTGCAAAAGCAAGCTACACTTAAAATCATCCATAGTGTCCTTTGCCGTGGCTCAAATGGCTAGGGCACAGTGTTACGTCAGGGAGCTGGGTTCAACTCGATTCCGTCCGGAGGTCGTTTCTCATGTATCTTTCCCACTCGCTTCCTGTCACCATCTCACACTGCCCTATCAAATAAAGGCATACAAGCCCCTGAAATATTTTTTTAAAATAATGGACCTGAAATAAAAATAACACAGCATTTTGCGTTCACAAGCTCCTTGGACTGCCACCACACCTGCCTCCTGCCAACAGTCTAATAATAACGAGCAGAGGTGGGTGTCAGGTTGGTTGGCCCTTTGATCATTACACTCTTTGTAAGACTGACAGCCTGCGCCATAGTCACAGAGCTCAAGACTAAGAAGATGTGTTCAGAAATACACACATGCACACGCACACGCACACACACAAACACTCACACACACACACCTGAAAACGCGATGTTTTCTGAGCGCAGCTAAGATGTCACATAAATATGAATCACAAATGAATCATGATTGTAAGCCCTGTAAGCTTAGGAGAACCTGTGCCCAGGGTCCATCTAGACAAGTGGTTCTCAACCTTTTTTGAGCAAACACCCCCTTCACCTCATCATAAGCCTTCTAACGCCCCTTGACCTATTAAAAAAACATAATAGACTAATGCCCCCAATTGCAAATAAGTGAATTATTTTGAGAAAATACTTTTTAAACCTACATGACATGCATTTTGCAATGCAATGCCCAATACAAAAACATCAATTTCCCAACTCCCTCCAAAATGGATTGCAACAAAACTCTTCAAATGCACCTTGAGGATGAAACATAGAAATTGAGAGCCAACTGATGATGAAGGCGAAAAACTGACTGATAGATAGGGAGGCCTCATCTGCCGCTCAGGCTTCCAACACACTCACAGGGTAAATCAGGCCTCCGATGCTGCCCCTTGCACGTGGGGAAGCCAAGGGGATTACAATCTTGCCAGCAAAATCATCTTATGCAATGCATTTTGTTGTAGTAGTGCGCAGGAGACAGCGGAATAGAGTTCAGTGAGTCTTCAAGATATGAGATGTCATTATGTAAAAGTCATAGACAATGGCCCTGGATGATACGCGCGCACACACACGCATGCAGGCACGCACGCACACACGCACGCATGCACACAGCATCAGCCGCAAAACCCAGAGCTGACAGTGTAAGAAATAGCCTAGGCTAGGCACGTCTATTTGTCTGGATATGAAAAGCTACAGTAAGGGGTGCGGCTATAGGCGAGGCGGACACAGTGACCAAAGGCGACATTTTCAGTATGGCCAACCATCTGTCTAACCAAGTCCCTGGAATGACATGATCAGCGGAGGCAATAGACTCCCTTGCCTGTGACGCGATATTGTCCATCTTCATCACAATGAATTTTGAATGAATGAATAAATGAGTACACCATCAATGAATGAATGAATGGTCAGGGAAGTCTGATACTGTAGAGATACTAAGCCATCATTGAGACAAATAACTGTACTAAACAATTCATAATCTTCCCTCCCTTCAGCAATGTGAGTGGAGGGCCATAGAGAAACACAGAAGTGGAAGGAGAATGTATTGTGCTTAGAATAACCTGCCTTTTGGAGTATACAATGACAAAAATATAGTTTCAACTCGATATTGTGAAATTTGATGTTGTTTGACAGCAATATTGACATCACAATATAAATTTGATATATTGCACAGCCCTACGCTATAGGTTTGCACATGATTTGGGCTGAATATACACCCATTGAACACAGGACAATACACATATTATCCATTTCCTTGTTGTAGTGTGGTTTCAGAATGTTCTGAACAGACCTGTGATGGAAAGTTACAATTTACCTGACTATCTTTGAATGAACACCAATTACACAAAAATGCTTCCATTGACCATTGGTCAGAGTGACCTAATGGCTAGGGGTTTGTCTTGAGAACATGTTTTAATGCCCCAATATTAAGTAAAATACCAACTATTTGACAGCAATGAAAAGTAGCTGTTCATATAGGCTTTTTGTCAAGGCGTCATTCAGTGAAATGCACATTTTTATGTGAAAATAAAGTCAAATTCCTACGAAACTTCTTTGAAAGTCCATTGGGAAACTCCAACTCCAACTCCCATTGTCATTGTGACACAGCACTCCACAGCACCCAAGTGAACACTGCACACTGCACACAACGAAATTGCATTTATGCCTCACCCGTGCAAGGGGGCAGCCCTCAGTGGCGCCCCATGGGGAGCAGTGCGGTGGGACGGTACCATGCTCAGGGTACCTCAGTCATGGAGGAGGATGGGGGAGAGTACTGGTTGATTACTCCCCCCACCAACCTGGCGGGTCGGGAGTCGAACCGGCAACCTCTGGGATGCAAGTCTGACGCCCTAACCGCTGTTTGTTTAGCACAACACATGTGGGGGCATACAACAAATGAATAATTGTGTATTTTTAACTGATTTTCTCTTCGGTGGAAAAACTTCTTAAAGCCAAATGGGTAAAATGCACTTGGTGAAAGACTACAAACACTGCAAAAAATATTTCCAAATGCCTTTTACTAGAAAATTTTAGGTTTGATGAATACCTTAAATATAGCCCTTTACTATGATATGTAGCTTATTTCAGTTTTTTAACGGCATCCATATGTTTTTTGCATTACCAACTGTTTAACACCGTATTACACTGAATGACATTTTATAGGTAAAAATGCATGTTCCTTACTATTTTCTGAACAGAAGAACTCTACACTTCAATGTACCCAAAAAAAGTTGAAAAGGGGTGTCAGGGAACAGTTTTATTTGTTTGAGTCCTGAAAATCCTGTTTCGTCTTTGACCCAGCTACATGTGGTGATGTACTCCCCCCAACTGGATTAGTTCAGCTTTCACCAGGTATTAATCACTGAGGCCTAGTCTAAAAGGCACATCTCAATACGCGTATTTTACAGGACTGACAGTCTGACGCATATGCTTACTAGTGTGCTATGGCATATTTTCTAGTAGCATGCACCCCTGGCCAAGACACACAGAGGTCAAACGATCCAGGGTGCACATGCCCTTGCACTTCATTCAAAATCTATTACTGCATGCAGTGCTTTATTATGAATTAAAATAGGCCTACCGGTAGACAGCAAATAAGCACCTGTTAGCATCATCTGGCTTGACAAAGAGGGAATTGAGCGAGTTCACTCCAACTGCACCGCATGAACAATAGACTTGCTAGGCCAAGCAGTTGGATAAAGTACGCAGAACGAACTTGTAGCAAGTACACAGAACGCTTGTTTTTGTTTACATTGTAGCAGCTGCTAGTCCTTCGGTCAAACATGAACGAAGCAGACAACATGCAACTTCCTTTCCTAGCTAGTCAACCCAATAACAATCACGTTGCCGTTCCAAAGTGAACAACACTAAACGACTGACTCCAACTCGTGAAATTTATTTCCAATGGAGCACGAAGAAACCTTTACAAAAATCACAGGGCTGGCTAATCCTAGCTAGCCACTGCAGTTAAATAGTTGGTCGCTGCTAGCTAGTTCAGTGGCTAACAGCTGGCTCAGTATTAACATACATTTATTTGAGGCAGTTAAGAGCTAACGCCCAAACACAAACAACCGAAAGTCAAACTGCAAAAGGTTAATGCATACCTGGGCTCTTCAAGTTATATTTGCTCTCCATTCCGTTGACCCAGCTTCTGTGTAAATAGGACAATAGCTAATTCAGTTGCAGAGGAAGGACTACAACTCTGCACTTGTTCTATTTTTCACTCCGAAAGAGGCCGCAGTTAACAAACCAAGAGTATTGAGATGTAGGATCAAGCAAAATACTTCAACGGAAAGGAAATAAACCTATATATTGGTTAGGGTTTCTGTTGTAACAACTCTGAACTGACGTGGCACAGTTTCCCCTAGTTCTAGTTTCGTTAGCCAGACACGGAGATGTCACATGAAGAACGAAAACAGGAAGTTATCACACGTCAGCTGTGAAGAGCAATGTGGTGAAATATTATTGAGTAGAGTTCTACGGTGTGCAACTTGTGCATTGGTTTGTGAGTTACTTTGACTCAAAGTACGAGTTTACTAGTTTTGTAACGTGGCATTACACGTCGCCACCCTTTCTAAATTAGCCTACATCCCTGACATCACTCACTGCAATCCATGTTTCATGTTGACATAGGCAATGGATACTTTTTGAAGTTTAATTGTCTGCTAAATAGCGCGCTCTCTCTCTCTCTCTCTAAAAAAATTTGAGAGACCACTGTATGTTTTTGAGTAAAGCAAACATTGTTGTTTAATTCTATAAACTACTGACAACATGAATTTCGAAAGAAAATGCTCATGTAGAGCATTTATTTTGTAAAACATTACAAATTCTTTAAATGACACAAACGATGCAATGTTTTCATACCTCAAAAGGCAAAGAATACAAGATGCATTCGTTTTAAAACAACATAAATTGTTTTAACTTGGAAAGAGTTCAGAAATGAATATTTGGTATAACCCTGGGTTTTAAGCTTTCATGCATCTTGGCATTCTCCCAACTGGTCTTTCGCACTGTTCTTGACCTAATTTCCTTACTGGTGCAAAAAAGTTGCTGAGTTTTATTGATGGCTTGCAACCATCCCTCTTCCACTTGATCACGTTTCAAAAGCTTTCAATGGCACGCAGGCCTGGATATTGGGCTGTCCATCTTTGGTGATGATCTGTGCATGCTTCAGCAAGGCTTGAATTGGGCAGATTCATCTTTGCTAATGGCGTGTCACTGAAGTCATATACAAAGTTATGGGCCAAAAGTTGTTTCCTTCTGTTCTGACAATGCCCCAAAGGACTGTTTTTTTCAATTTCCAAGCCACGCAGCTTGGTCAATCAAGGTGTGGATGGAGGACCAACAGATCAATACCCTGTCATGGCCAGCCCAATCTCCATGCCTGAGTCTCATGGAAAACCCCTGAAATGGAAAAGGAAGAGAGGTGGTCACAAGCCATAAAGCAAAGCTCAGCAACTTGAATCTTTGCACGGGTGGTAGAATTGAATCATTCAAGAACATTCTGAACTCCTCCTAAGTTAAAACATTACCATCATTTTGTTTTCTTTGGATTTTTTGAGGTCTGAAGCCATTACAGAAAAGAACAGAAAAGTGGTGGTCTCTCATTGTTCGAGGTGGTCTCTCATTGTTTCCCACGGCTGTATATTGCAGGGGCTTTTACGCCTTTATTGAGGAAAGTGAATATTGTAACAGAGAGAGATAGAGGTGGGGTAGGGTTGGAAGGTACCTAAGCTGGACTCCTACTTCCTCCACGCGCAAGTAGGCCTAAAGATAGCCTAGAGCATTGGTGTGGCTTTGTCAAATGAAGATGGGTAAATGAGGCCTATTAATGCGCAAAATCTTAAAATCAAAGTAGGCCTAGTGATGGCAATTTCCACTACCCACAGACTCCTCAGATAAGGCCTTTGCTTAATTTAGGCCTTTACCCTGGGTTTATGAAACTTGAAATGGATCCAGAATATAGGCTTAACAGCAAACGCCAGTAAATGTCCAACAATGCAGTTTATTTCCCACTAGACGCAGTATACAGACTTGACAAATAAACATTTGACATCACTGAAATCCCTGGAAAATGCATTACTGCAGAATGGCCACTTGATGGCGCAAAGAGAACAGAGTTGAGCATCAGCTGTTGACAAGTAGTCACCCATCGCCTCCAACACCTCCCATTGACCAACGCGCGTCTGCTGTCCCGTAGAGTACGTCTCAGCATGTCTTTTGGAGTTTTGACTGAAAGCCGTCTACATGTTATGAATAATATACCAAGGTAGGCTGTGCCTTTTTGTCACTGTTTGGCTCAAGAAATGCTGTCGTGTTGCAGTTAGTCCTACACCAACTTGGTCATGGACATTGCAGCAGGTTGTTTTTCCATGAGAAGGCATTCGCAGCTGTAAAATTTGGGGTGGCGTCACATGAAGTAGTTTGTTTATTTTGTGCAATGGCACAAACGAATTTGAAACAGGTGAGCAAACTGAACATCTTTGAACGTTGGTGTCGAATAGGAGTAGTCTCTGTTTGTGAATCCCCCAGGGCAAACCAAGAAGGCAGGGTATTTTCTCCCGAGGGATAAACGACTGAAAGTCTGTTGGTATGGCCCAGCATGACCAGTTTCACACTTTTCTTGGGCTGTAGACAGGATGCAACAATTTGCCTCTTCTGTGTCGTTTTTGTTCTGCCTGCACCAAACTTATTTGGTTTTCCTGTAATGCATTGGTAATGTCTTTAGTTGCGCACGAATTGAATTTTATTCTGGGGTTTGGCGACGTGCATAGATTGACCATTCCAAAAGACACGGAAACGCTTGTAGGGGAGATGGAAGGGTTTTTTTGGGGGGGAGATGGAAGCTTGCCTTGTGTGTTTTTTCCACAGGTGTGCAGCAAAGTTTGCAGCTGATCGTTTGAATAATATGTGGACACTTTTTATTATTATTATTTTTTTAATGTTTAATTTTTTGAGGTGTGTGTGTGTGTGTGTGTGTGTGTGTGTGTGTGTGTGTGTGTGTGTGTGTGTGTGTGTGTGTCTAGAAAGCTATTTGCTGGACACACAAATGCTATTCGTGTGTCTACTGACATGAGACGACAAATAATGCAATGCCTATATCTGAGCCTGTGCCTTGTGCCTGTGCAACACCCCCATGTTGATCTAAAATCACATCCATATAAAGCAATACAAATGTGTTACGTTGATTTGAGAAAGTCCTTACATTTTGGGAAGCGCCAAGCATTTCCTTGATACAGGACAGTAGGCCTACAGTATGTGAGGCCTTGCTTAAAAAAGAAAAAGAATGGCAAAAAAATCTAAGAATGTCATTCTGGAAATCTGACACTGGGGTGTGGTTTAGTTTAGAAATATTACATTTCAAAAGAGGCCTGTGATTTATGATCACCAATAAAGCATGCCAAGGAGACGGATGGGGCGATGGTTTTAGGAATTTATATTGCCTAAGCTTAAACCATAAAGACACCAATTTCAAAAAAGTTGCTTGAAAAGAGAAAAGACTTTTCTTCACCAAGGCACTCCAAAAAGTATAGTCAAAAATGTCTTTATTATGACATGTCCATTAAGGACTTTTAAAAGTGCCCACACGTAGCGGCAGTTGAGCCTTCTTCAGGGCAGTGATACCAAAGAAACTCAAGAGAAAGAACAATCTCTTGGTGGGGAATGCATTGGCCATGGTGTAGTACGGGGGCGTTGCCTGAGGACACGAGTGGATGGAAAATTAACTCCCTTGCGTGGTCATTGGTCAGTGGGTGCGATGGATGCCATTTTCGTACTCCCTTGCACATGGTCAGTGGGGGCGACACCATGATGGATAATTTGTGGCCAAGTAACGGCAGCTGTTGGTCAGCAGTAATTGCTGGGGGTAATTAAGGACAGCTGACAGACATTCACGCTGTCCTATGACCTGTTCCACAGTGAATAACATTTCCGTACTCCCCTCGCCATCATTTCCTACTACGCTGCAATGACGTGAGTAAGCCCTCTTGTCTCAAGCCTCTTTGGTGATACTGACACAGTGAGCCTTTTGTTAGACAAACATTCCACCTGTTGACTAGTTGATTGCCCACAATTAGTGCACCTCCCCCACCACAGACTTAAGTGTAGCTAAGACCCGCCCCCAATTTCAATTGAGAACAACGTAAGCCCTTAGCACAGAGCTTCTGTTATAACCTCATTGTCACCAAACATGATCATGTCCAAGTCTTAATACTTAAGACTCTGCATTGTCTTAGCAATGTTGTTGTGATGTAGTTCTAGTTGACTGTTTTTAGTAAAGAGTGAATAGGCCCGTCGAGGGGCCCATCTGCAGTAAAAGGCTACCACAAGGCCTAGGCTTTGACAATAAGGGTGAACATCAGACTGAACAGTAAAGAAATATAACTAAAGATTGTCACTGTGCTTTTGGAAAAAACAGGAAAAGTTGAAGTGGATAAAATTGTCACAAAATGACAGAAAACCTGGTTTCAGAATCTACAATAGAGTAACATAGTATAATATCAATCAACCCCTAGCCTACTTGTTAGCTTAATACTATGCTGTTAATCGTAATTAATAGTATACCTCCCAGGTTGATCCATTGGGTATGCACATGGTTCTGGATTGGCTGCTCTGAAACAAGTTGGCCAATGACAGCAATTACTTTAATAGTAATCAAAATGTTAAGAGGTTTCAAAGCGCATGGCATGTCACTAATGCTGTATTGTACTTCAACAGCTATTTCTTGCACCAAATTCAGACGAGTCTCTCCTTTTGTCTTGCATTTTTAGACTGCACAAAAACAAGTCTTTGTGGTCTGAGATGAACATTCCGGAATACCCAGTTGGATATAAAATATGCTTCATGTGTTCAGTGATAATGACAATGTTTCTGGTGGCTGGATGTGCCACTGTTAATGTGACAAATGTTCAGGTCTACCGTATATTCTGCAATATGTTGCATTGAGTGATTAAATGCAGTCATCTGTAGGCTACCTCTAGGGTGGGTAGTTGTGACTTTGTAGTTTGAAGACTCTCTACTATAACCTAATTGTCACCAAAATGGCAATGACCCAGTCTTAGTTATTTAGGAAGACTCTCTGTTTTTAAGCAAAGAACGAGGGAGGGTGGGGTGCCCGTTTACACAAAGAGACTGTGTGTTTATTGCAGTTGCTAATGGTGTTTATTGCAGTTGCTAATGTTGCTTCAAGATGCGTGATGGTAAGGGTCATGCACCATTGTGATGTTTTGGGGCCGGGGGCCTATTCAGTATTCGTGTTACGGCAGCCCTGGGGCAGAAGGTCAAAAGGTCGCAGTAGCGTATAGCTCCGTAGTAGACTCTGTCTAGAGACTGTCCTCTTACAGGTAGACACAGTTACCGCATACCTTCACATGTTCTCACTGTTATTATGCAGCTGGCACCCTCAACACTGGCTGTCACCAAGAGGCTCCTCTCTCTACCTCTCATTTCTTAGCAGATGAAATCCTATCTGCTAATATGCCTGAAGTCTCATGATGAGAGATCGTTCCGTTTGGTATTTCCGACAATTCTCCGTCAAATCAGTTAAGACATGGTCCGTGTTCATTTGCTCTTGCCAGAATGGCAATGACCAAGTTGTTATGTTGAATGGAACAGAAGCCTTTATTTATATTCTTGGAAATATGTGTATAAACTATTACTAAAGCCCCCGTGTAACGTTGTAGTAGTGTAGTACTATGGTTGTAAAGTATTTTTTCAACGACTATTGTCCTACAGCATTCCACCCACTGAACCAGAATGGTTTGCATTATAAGACTACAAGTTAAAAAAATGTTTTTAAATCATGCAACATTTGATCAAACAACATTTAGGTGGTAAGGATATTGTACTGTCTTTCAGGATGATGTTTTTGCCAAACAAGTGGTGCATATTTAAATGTATCTGCTTGTCATGCGTGTGTGTGTGCACTGGAAAGAGTGTTAATTCTACACTTAGTAAGTACTCTGGGAGGACCAAGTAACCTCTCAGTGTTGAATTAGCACTGTACTACTTTTACTGTGCAGTGAATCGACACCTGGTGCCTTCTTTGTTTTGACTGGAATGCATGGCTTCAGATGTGGATCGGTAATCCGAAACAAGGCCAGGGTGGGCTCTGACAGGGAACACGTCAACACCAACATCCATCGTTTCCAAGCAGTTGATGCAGAGGTGACAACATTCGAGATATTACATGTTCAGGGGACATTTGTTGTGCCCTGCATCTGGCAGTGAATTGTTGTTTGTTTCGTCAGTCTGCTTTATTCAGCTACTATATGTCTGCCGTTCATATAATCAGATATGATATAATTAAATGACAAAATATTGCATATGAAGTAAATGTTTTTTTGTAAAGATGGTTGACAGCAAATGCCATCATAAAGAAAAGAAATGGCACCAAATGTATGGAGCCAAAGCACAATATTATGGACAATGTTTTTGTGAATTTCGCTTTCAATTATGGTCACATGAGCTTATTCTTCAGCCAGTGGCACATTTTTGAGCAGTGAGCATAGTATTTAGTACGCACTCTTGACAAAGCCATTGTTTTGGTTTGTTGTGAGCATGTCATGACGTAGACCAGTGTGAGGTTTGAAATTCCCGTCTCTTCCCAGAGGCCACACCCTTGCAGCCCTCCACAGAGCCCCCGCTTGGGTCCTCATACCTTGGGGCAGGGCCGCTGACAGGTTTGGTCGGGCCCAGGACAAAATCGTTTGAAAGGGCCCCCCAGCCCAATACATACAATGTAATAAGGACTCAATTATGGGCCCCCTCTCTCTCCCTGGGCCTAGGGCAACTGTCCCCTTTGCCCCCCCTGTCAGCACCCCTGCCTTGGGGCAGGACAGATGCCAGACCAGGAAACCAAAGACATCTCTCTCTCTCTCTCTCTCTCTCTCTATCTCTCTCTCTCTCTCTCTCTCTCTCTCTCTCTCTCTCTCTCTCTCTCTCTCTCTCTCTCTCTCTCTCTCTCTCTCTCTCTCCAAATCATAGCATAGGCCGAGCTCTCAATTCACAAACTTTGTTACTAATTAAAATATATTCTGTGGTTTATTTTGTTCAAACTCAGACATTTATTAGTAACTCTATTAGTGGCCTAAGAGTGTGTATTCCCAGCAAGGATGGAAAGTCTACAAGGTGTGTACAGAGTGGGTCAGCAAATGCTTACTTTTCAATTTGAGGTCAAACAGATTGTTGTAGACATGTCATGTGAACAGCAAAGACAGCTTTGAAAACCAAATAAATAAATTATGTTAATCGGATTAGATATCATAATTCAAGGACATAATGATATTGCCAAAAGTTGATGGTGTGCAGATCACATTCCAAGGGTATGTTGCAATGCATGGTAACATACACCGCTCACTGTAAACACTGTGATTTAATTCTTGCCAAGTTGACTCCTAGGCCATCCAAACTCCTTATCTTCCTTACATGCCAACAACATGCCAATCAACATTCTTAGATGAGTGAGTAGTCAAAACTATAATTAAAATGCCCTTTAAAGAAATAATGTTATGGATTACTTAACCTATGTTGAAATATAGCCTTCACCCACACAATTGTTTAACTTTCAATGGATTATCATCATAACCACCTCAACAAGCGTATTTATTATTATTATTATTATTATTATTATTATTATTATTATTATTATTATTATTATTAAGCATAATTTACCCCTCCTCTTTTGGTTAAGTATTTCACATTGCCCATAAAGTACCTGGCTTGCCCAGATGTCTCAACAATAAAGTATTTCCCCATGACAGATTTATGAGCGTAATGGCCCGACCTCCTAAGTACCACTAGGGCTGCCCGTCCCGTGCCCGCCTCTGCATCTCACTCATGCAAGTGTGTCTCTTTTAGACATTCGGAAACGCAGAGCACGTTCAGTGCAGCGGGCTCTTCTTTCAACCGAGTGCTTTTGGGAGGCTAGACGCAGGGTTTTGGAGTATGCCTGTTTCGGAGTAACCGCCTGCCAATATCTTTTGCGCTCTACACGGGCTGGAAAAAACTAAGAGAATATCGCTTTTGCTAATTCGTCTACTGCCGTAAGTAATCTTTTGGTTGGTTAACTAGTTCTTTAGGCAATGTGATCGGACAAGGGTAGCTAATCATCGACTAGATTTAAGCAGCCAGCAGCAGGTAAAAGATCTGCTTTGATTAGCCTGGGAAAACACGTCGCCTCTTTGGTGCGTAAAAGTTGGAAAAGCTGCGGTTGCTACGCTCTACAGCCTGGTGTGGTTTGCGGTTTGTGGCGTAGTAGGTACTCTCTCAACTTGTTTATACCCCGTCAGACATTGGTCTTTGTTCCGACTGAGAGTTTGTTGATGCGTTTGGTGTGAGAAACGGTGGTGCGTGTATGTCGCCAAGATAACGGCATGACCTCAACTTACTCTGAAGTAATCTTCTGCTTTGTATGAAAGACATTGCTGAGAGAGACTGGTGTGTTCTTAGTGTAAGCTGCAGTTATCAGAATTCATCTAAAACATTTATTATGTCTTGAACTATGTGCATGATCACCACTCCCCTTCACTCACTACACGAGTGGCCTCGTTGTCCCTCCTTCCCTGTCATCACCAGTGGTAATTACAGATGCTTTAATTAGGCATACCCCGTGGCAGGATGCTATTTAAACACGAGTTTGGATGGTCTATTAAATATTTATAAGAATTACAAGTAGGTTGAAGATATGGCCACGCTTTGAAGTTTAGTCCAATGGGGTAGCTCAAGTCTGGAAAATACTTTCCCAAAACGCATTTTAAGTCATATAACCATCAGCCTTATGTCTGTGTATATTTTTGACAGCTTTTAAATGCAGGTGATGCGTCTCTCATTCAGAGCTCCTTTTTAGAGCCATGCTGAGTGCTACCCAGTCTAATTACATTCAGAGTAGTAGGCTACAGTAGTAGTTTTGATTCCACAGAGGTCTCTCCCTAATGATACAGATGTATTAAATTACTGGAGCAACATTTGGAATGTAAGAGATACGTGTGGGCCAATACCTACTTAGTCTTATCACGTTAGTCAATTACAGGCAGGCTGAGTTGCAATTGCCATATTACAGGGCACTTATCCGAAGGCCTTGTCCTCAGTTGTAGATTCTTCATCAGCGAGGGCATGAAGTAGCCTAGAAATCTGGACGCCCTGTAGGGGTTTGGCTCGCCAGGCTAGGCATGAAGCTGATGTTTTTTGTTTTGTTTTGTTTTTTACATGAGACTTGAAATGAGAACATTTATGTTTTTTCTTAGGTGTCCAGTGCTTCACATAGAACATTTGCTAGTTGAGGTGGGTGGGAGGTTGGGTGGCATCATAGACATGTGACTATCATTGTTGCTTTGGAAAGGCTACTGTTTGTTGTGCAGAAATTACATTTGCAATACAAAATCTTTCAGGGACCTGCTCAAGGTGGGAAGTGTTTATTGTCAATGTGGCCGCCTTAACTAGGCCTATAAAGTGCTGGGGTAAACCCTGCTGTAAATTGAAAACAGAGAGGCTCTATTATCAGAGTATTGTTAACAAAATGGTTATGACGAAGTTGTAACCAGTTATAGGACTCATAGCAATGTCATTATAATGTCATTATGATGTTGAGGGGGTTTTTATCAATTAATTGACCAATTATCTGCACCGAGAGACGAACTACGCACTGTGAGTTGTGTACAAGAATACTATACAAATGCAAATGCATTCTTACCGTTGTAAACTTATTCCTAAGATCGATCAGTATGCCGTTATGCTGATGAATGAGAAGCATTTTGTCATTGCAGCCTGCGCTGTAAATATTCACAGCACACATGCTGGCGTTATTTTGCTCAGTGAAAGGACTACCGTCCTGCACACATGATAACCTGGATTTCCCTTGAGATGGCTCAGGCTGGCTGATGTGTTGAGTGCTTTGTAAGTGCTTGTCTGCGAGCGAGGTTGTAGGGAGGTGAGCTGGATGCAGATGATATGAGGGTGGATTATCATTGTGAAATGTAATTATAGTAAATGTCTTGAGACAGAAGTCCATTAGTTAGGAAAGACAAAGGACATGCTGTGAGTGAAGACCAAGGGTTGTTTTCCAATTGCAGCGCTCTCCTTTTTTGGTGGATCTCTGTCTAATCCCTGCAATGGCATTATTTAAGAAAGAAAGAAAAATAACCAGAGTGTGCTCTATTTCTTACACTGAACTAAATATGAAACGCTTTTCTTCTGATTGAATGAATCTAATATAATTCCACAGTAAAATGCTCAAATGAACTATGGTCCATAATGGCACTTTAAAAAGATGTGTAGGCTATTTAGTGTAGTGTGGTAAGCTTTTGTACGAGATTGTAGGGAAGGACATTGCTGTTCTGCATTTGAGTGCTGAAAGAGTTAAAGAAAAGGG